>NC_068444.1:20314934-20382434 GCF_023373465.1 Oncorhynchus keta | reverse complement strand
AAATGAGGTGGAAACTGAGCTGCACTTCCTAACCTCCTGCCCAATGTATGACCATATTAGAGATACATATTTCCCCCAGATCACACAGATCCACAAAGAATTCGAAAACAAATCCAATTTTGAAAACTCCCATATCTACTGGGTGAAATTCCACAGTGTGCCATCACAGCAGCAAGATTTGTGACCTGTTGCCACGAGAAAAGGGCAACCAGTGAAGAACAAACACCATTGTAAATACAACCCATATTTATGCTTATTTATTTTATCTTGTGTCCTTTAACTATTTGTACATTGTATATATATATATATATATATATATATATATATATATATATATATATATATATATATATGTATTATATAATGTCATTTGTAATGTCTTTACTGTTTTGAAACTTCTGTATGTGTAATGTTTACTGTTCATTTTTGTTGTTTTTCACCTTATATATTCACTTTGTATGTTGTCTACCTCACTTGATTTGGCAATGTCAACACATGTTTCCCATGCCAATAAAGCCCTTGAATTGAATTGAAATTGAATTGAAATTGAATTGATAGAGACAGAGAGAGAGAGACAGAGAGAGAGAGAGAGAGAGAGAGAGAGAGAGAGAGAGAGAGAGAGAGGGGGGAAGAGATAGAGAGATATGAGAGATATGCTGGTTCATTGGATTTTTTAAATCTATCATTATCAACAGATTGATGGAAACATGGAGAGACATGGAGAATATTGCCAGTTCCAAGGCCGGAGAGGTGGCTATTATCCTGGGCCAAAATCTAATGTGGCCCTCCCCCTGCCTGGAGCTGCGTCTGTAAAACAGCTTTATCTGAGCCCTGCTGCCTGTAGAAGACCACTGTCAGGATATGGCACTGTCATGTCCTCTCACTGTAGAGGATATTACACTACACTGTCCAATCAACCACACACACACACACACACACATTTTAGGAAAAGGTTTAAATGAATCAATTTTATCTTTCCCGGCCTGAACGCATCCCAAATGTCCTCCTGAATGCATCCCAAATGTCCTCATGGACACATCCTAAATGTCCTCCAGAACACATCCTAAATGTCGTCCTGAACGTATCCTAAATGTCCTACTGAACACATCCTAAATGTCCTCATGAACACATCCTAAATGTCCTCCAGAACACATACTAAATGTCGTCCTGAACGTATCCTAAATGTCCTACTGAACACATCCTAAATGTCCTACTGAACACATCCTAAATGTCCTCATGAACACACCCTAAATGTACTCATGAACACATCCTAAATGTACTCATGAAAACATCCGAAATGTCGTCCTGAACGTATCCTAAATGTACTCATGAACACATCCTAAATGTACTCATGAACACATCCTAAATGTACTCATGAACACATCCTAAATGTACTCATGAACACATCCTAAATGTACTCATGAACACATCCTAAATGTACTCATGAACACATCCTAAATGTACTCATGAACACATCCTAAATGTACTCATGAACACATCCTAAATGTCCTCCAGAACACATCCTAAATGTACTCATGAACACATCCTAAATGTACTCATGAACACATCCTAAATGTCCTCCTGAACACATCCCAAATGTCCTCATGAACACATCCTAAATGTCCTCCAGAACACATCCTAAATGTCCTCCTGAACACATCCCAAATGTCCTCATGAACACATCCTAAATGTTCTCCTGAACGCATCCTAAATGTCCTCATGAACACATCCTAAATGTACTCATGAACACATCCTAAATGTCCTCCAGAACACATCCTAAATGTCCTCCTGAACACATCCTAAATGTCCTCCTGAACACATCCCAAATGTCCTCATGAACACATCCTAAATGTCCTCCTGAACACATCCTAAATGTCCTCCTGAACGCATCCTAAATGTCCTCCTGAACACATCCCAAATGTCCTCATGAACACATCCTAAATGTCCTCCTGAACACATCCTAAATGTACTCATGAACACATCCTAAATGTCCTCATGAACACATCCTAAATGTCCTCCAGAACACATCCTAAATGTCCTCCTGAACACATCCCAAATGTCCTCATGAACACATCCTAAATGTCCTCCTGAACACATCCCAAATGTCCTCATGAACACATCCTAAATGTCCTCCTGAACACATCCTAAATGTACTCATGAACACATCCTAAATGTCCTCCTGAACACATCCTAAATGTCCTCATGAACACATCCTAAATGTCCTCCAGAACACATCCTAAATGTCCTCATGAACACATCCTAAATGTTCTCCTGAACGCATCCTACATGTCCTCATGAACACATCCTAAATGTTCTCCTGAATGCATCCTTAATGTCCTCCTGAACACATCCTAAATGTCCACCTGAATACATCCTAATTTTTCTCCTGAACACATCCTAAATGTACTCATGAACACATCCTAAATGTCCTCCGAAATGCATCTGAAATTTCCTCCTGAACACATCCTAAATGCCCTCCCCTCATTTGCTTCTCTCTCTAATCCATCCAGTTTCAGTTGGTAATTAGATATTGTATTAAATATTGTTGTAGCAGAGAGAGAGCGGAGGGTGGAGGTGGGTGCCCAGATGGTAGGGAAGGGGCAGACTGTATCTGTGTGCATTTGTGCATTTTTGTGTGTCTGTATGTGTACCCACATGGTAGGCAAGGTGCAGTGCAGTACAGGCACATCTCATGGTGAATGACAGACTGGGTGTTGAATGCAGTGTGTGTGTGTCTTCTGCTATTCAAAATGGGTCTCGTTGCGGCATCGCTCGTTGCTCGTTTCCCTTCTTCTTCTCCTCCCTCCTTTTCCTCTGCCTCTTTTCCCTTGTGTGTGTGTGTGTGTGTGTGTGTGTGTGTGTGTGTGTGTGTGTGTGTGTGTGTGTGTGTGTGTGTGTGTGTGTGTGTGTGTGTGTGTGTGTGTGTGTGTGTGTGTGTGTGTGTGTGTGTGTGTGTGTGCCCGTGTTTATGTTTGTGTGTTTGTGTTGCTCCTCCTCCCACACCATATGCAGTAGCTGTGTTTAGCCACCGGGTGGTATGGTACACCATGCATGGAGATGTGAAGGCTAATTCTTCTGACAGCTCTTTCTGCCTGCTAGCTGCACACCCATACAAACACACACACACACACACACACACACACACACACGCACGCACGCACACACACACACACACACACACACACACACACACACACACACACGCACATACACATACACACACACACACACACACACACACACACACACACACACACACACACACACACACACACACACACACACACACACATATACAGACACATATACAGACACATATACCCACGAACGCACAACCACACATCACATGAGGGTGGTGGGACGGGCTCATAGTAATGGCTGGAACGCAATTGATGGAATTGTATCAAACTCAAACATTTCTTTAGCTGCCTTTAGAAAGTAAAGAATCCCTTTGAAAACAGCCTATGTGGCATCGATATGAGTCAGAAACAGTTATTCTACCAGTCTCAACATCAACAGTGAAGAGGCGACTCCGGGATGCTGGCCTTCAAGGCAGAGTTCCAGTGTCTGTGTTATTTTGCCCATCTTAATCTTTTATTTTTATTGGCCAGTCTGAGATATGGCTTTTTCTTTGCAACTCTGCCTAGAAGGCCAGCATCCCGGAGTCGCCTCTTCACTGTTGACATTGAGACTGGTGTTTTGCTGCCAGTTGAGGACTTGTGAGGCGTCTGTTTCTCAAACTAGACACTCTAATGTAAATGTCCTCTTGCTCCTCTTGCTCAGTTGGGCATCCCACTCCTCGTTCTATTCTGGTTAGAGCCGGTTTGTGCTTGTCTGTGAAGGGAGTACTACACAGCGTTGTACAAGATCTTTAGTTTCTTGGCAATTTCTCACATGGAATACCCTTAATTTCTCAGAACAAAAATAGACTGACGAGTTTCAGAAGAAAGTTCTTTGTTTCTGGCCATTTTGAGCCTGTAATCGAACCTAAAAATGCTGATGCTCCAGATACTCAACTAGTCTAAAGAAGGACAGTTTTATTGCTTCTTGAATCAGCACAACAGCTGTGCTAACACAATTGCAAAAGGGTTTTCTCATAATTAATTATCCATTTAAAATGATCAACTAACACAACGTGCCATTGGGTCTCTGTACATCTACTGTATGTAGATATGCCATAAAAAAATCTGCCGTTTCCAGCTACAATAGTCATTTACAACATTAACAATGTCTACACTGTATTTCTGATCATTTTAAGGTTATTTTAATAGACAAAAATGTTTTGTTGTTTTTCAAAATCAAGGACATTTCTAAGTGACCCCAAACGTTTGAAGGGTAGTGTATATATATTTATTTTTTATTTATTTCATTATTATTATTTTTATGTACAATTACGTAAGGAATTAGGTAAAAAATTATGTAAAAAATATACTGAAATGTAGAACCTTAACTGCCTTGATCAAGGCACACTTTCTCTGAGATAATTGATTGCTGATGTGCTTCCTGGCATTTGTGTTGTACACAGGTGTTGCTCCTCATGCCTGATTGCATTCACACACGTTGCCATTGTGTATTTGTATGCTCTGATGAAGGTCTGGCGAACGAGAGCTCAGCCTAATTAAATAGAAAATTGTGCACTGATCCTGAAGGTGCAGAAATTCCTTTTAATTTCATTGTTACTCCTTATCTCCTGCACATCAGCAACGGTCGGGTGTACAACAGATCCTTTCAAAATTCAATGTGTTTGATTTACTCCATCCCGGCCATTATTATCAGCTGTCCTCCCCTCAGCAGCCTCCTGTGTCACACACACACAAACACAGGCTCTAGTCTACAATCTGGAGACATCAAAACAGCTGGCAGTGTGCCAGGGTGGCTCCTCCGTTATGTCTGTCTGCACCACGGCTCCTACTCTCTAGCTAGACAGCTCTAACTGCCGACGCCAGTCACACACATGGCATAATACCAAAGATGATGAGGGGGAGAGCGGGAGGGAGAGATTGAGAAAAGGTGTGAAGAGAGGCAACAGAAAGAGAAGGAAGGGCCATATGAAGAGAGAAAAAGCTGAGGTGAAAAACCAAGATAGATCATCTGTGTCATTTTCAATGGAAGCAAAATAAGCATAGTGGGCAGAACAAGCAAGCAGGTGGACAGAGCCAAGCAGCGAGCTAGCGAGATTCTATTTGCGCATCCTAGCATGTATTTGCATATTTCCGCTAGGGAACAACTTCTCTAAAATCACCCTTACACTCCTTCTAAACAACACAATATTTAGAAACTTTGGCAAAGGGTCAACAAAATTTGTAACAGATGAAGTTTGGGGGCAGAAAACTTTATTGAGATGGGCTTTTCTTCAATGAGAAAATCAGCAGAATGTCGGCCCAGTTCCATCTCGCTCCATCTTCTCCCACTGTCAGCCACTGGGCATTCTCTCCTCACCATATTTGGGAGGTAGTGGAAATGCCAACCGGATGCTTCAGATTTATACATCCGGTGAAACATCTGGCTCCTTGTTCTATCTGTGACCAGACTGAAGTGTAATCAGGGTTCAACATACACTGTAATAGAAAACTGTAATTTATATGGACACTTCAGGTATTATCAACAGTAAAAAAAAAAAACGTAAATGTTTAATTGAAGCATACGTAAATGATGGTGCATTGTGAGAACATTACTGTATTGCGAATGGTACTGTAATTCCACCCCACAGAATACAGTAAAGTACCATATCTTTAGAGTGCTAAACACCTTTTGACCACTAGTGGGTGCATGGTATTATCGTTATAGCATATTTTGAGGCATGCCTTGTCGACGGCTATATTTGTTGCGCCTGTGAGTCAGAATTCTGTACTAATTTAACTGTTAGATGCTTATAGAGCCCATTCAACTTAAACTGTTTTGGGGTCAGATTGGAGGGGCTGCAAGTATTGAACCTTAAATGGTTGCGCATGTTGCTATGTCTTTTCGGTTGGTTTTTCCCTGTAGTCACTGCCAGATTGGAAGCATTTGTTAAAGCCTCTAGAAGTGCAAGTGATATCTAACACCAAATATTCATTCATTGCTCTAATATGTAAACCTAGCAGTAAACCTGCTTGCACAAATTGCTTGTAATTACAGTAAAATACTGTGAAATACAAGCCCCACCCCTCGATGAATTTCATTCATTCATTAATTTAGATTACAGTAGAATTTACTTTTTTACAGTATAATATAGTCCAATGTACAGTATTGTACTTTGTGTCATTAAACGGTATTTGCTTTGATACCGTATTTATATTACAGTAGCTGTACTGTAATATGAAAAACAGAACTGTACTTGACACCGAGCTGCCTGTAAGCTACTGTTAAATTCACAGTAACCCCTTCACAGTGTACAGGTTTTCCATTAAGTCAATACAAAAGAGTACATATGAATACATATGAATCCAAGTTGGCTCACCTCTTTATCTTCATAACATGGAAATAACTTGCACCCCTTATGCCCATATTCTCTCTCACTCAATTAAATTAAATTTAAAACCTGTTAGGGATGATGCGAATTTTCGCATCCTGTACAGGAACCATCATCCCTAACAGGCTTTATTGGCATGGCAAACATATGTTAACATTGCCAAAGCAAAGTGAAGTAGATAATAAACAAAAGTGAAATAAACAATAAAAATGAACAGTAAACATTACACTCACAGACGTTAAAAAAGAATAAAGACATTTCAAATGTCATATTATGTATATATACAATGTTGTAACGATGTGCAAATGATTAAAAAAGAGAAAATTAATAAACATAAATATGGGTTGTATTTACAATGGTGTTTGTTCTTCAATGGTTGCCCTTTTCTTGTGGCAACAGGTCACAAATCTTGCTGCTGTGATGGCACACTGTGGTATTTCACCCAGTAGATATGGGAGTTTATCCAAGTTGGGTTTGTTTTTTAATAATTTGTGGATCTGTGTAATCTGAGGGAAATATGTGTCTCTAATATGGTCATACATTTGGCAGGAGGTTAGGAAGTGCAGCTCAGTTTCCACCTCATTTTGTGGACAATGTGCACATAGCCTGTCTTATCTTGAGAGCCAGGTCTGCCTACGGCGGCCTTTCTCAATAGCAAGACTATGCTCACTGAGTCTGTACATAGTCACATCTTTCCTTAAGTTTGGTCAGTCACAGGGGTCAGATATTCTGCCACTGTGTACTCTCTGTTTAGGCCCAAATAGCATTCTAGTTTGCTCTGTTTTTTTTGTGAATTTTTCCAATGTGTCAAGAAATTATATTTTTCTTTTCTTATGATTTGGTTGGGTCTAATTGTGTTGCTGTCCTGGGCTCATCTCCTTCTCTCTCCCTGCCTCCCTCCATTCCTCATTCCCAGTACTACCATTGACTACCCTCTCTCTACCTCTCTTTCGCTCTCTCTCTCTCCCTCCCTCACGTCCTACTGTGTGCCCTCCTTCTCTGTCAGCTCATTAGCAGGGATGGGAAACATTAGACCCGTAGAGTGAGAGGCAAGGAGAGGAAATCATCAGACTGGGTACGTTCACAGCTCTCTCCTCTATGCTGTCTCCTCCCCCCTCTCTCTTCTCTCACTCCCTCCCTCCCCCTCACTCACTATCTCTGTTCTCTCTCTCTCTCTCACTCTCTCTTTTTGTTCTCCTATAACCACCACTGTCGCCAAAAAACTCCTGAATGATGTATTTCTTAATATTTTTAATATTTCCTAATACTCCTACTGTCATTCACACTACCCTATTCACTGAAACTGAGAGAGAGAGAGTGAATGTCCTCTGCCTCTGAAGCCCACAGAGAACAGTGTGTGCATACCGTGTTACAGCTATGCCTGTTCCAACATGGATATATAGACCCGTGCTATTTGATAACTATTTAGTAAAACAATGTCGTAATAGTGGTGAACTATGCTGAAACATGTACAGGCTGTGTAGGGCCTTACAGAATACATTTACAATACATACACATTCATGATGGTGCTATTTTTTTTACGATTCCATCTGCGTTTATTGCCCATTTGGTGGGTTTTCTTGTGAAATAATCCTAAACTGTTCAGCTATTTATGTAGTAGGGATGAGCAATTGCAGAATTGAGTGAAAAGAAGTGAAGTTGAACATCTGTTATTTGTCGTTACGTAACAAAAATGTTGCTGTGTTTCAGATTAAACACCTGCATGTGTTTGAGGTTATGGCAACAAATGGACAGAGTAAAATCACAAACTAAACTAAGTGACTAGAGGTCGACAGATTAATCGGAATGGCCGATTAATTAGGACAGATTTCAAGTTTTCATAACAATCGGTAATCAGTATTTTTGGACACCGATTTGCCCCCATTTTTTTTTTTTACACCTTTATTTAACTAGGCAAGTAAGTTAAGAACACATTCTTACTTTCAATGACGACCTAGGAACAGTGGGTTAACTGCCTTGTTCAGGGGCAGAACTACAGATTTTTACCTTGTCAGCTCGGGATTCATTTTTGCAACCTTCCGGTTACTAGTCCAACTCTCTAACCACCTGCCTTACATTGCACTCCACAAGGAGTGATTATGTAACAAGCGCATTTGTGAAAAAAGCACTGTCGTTGCACCAATGTACCTAACCATAAACATCAATGCCTTTCTTTAAAATCAATACACAAGTATATATTTTTTAACCCTGCATTTAGTTAATATTGCCTGCTAACATGAATTTCTTATAACTAGGAAAAGTGTGTAATTTCTCTTGAGTTCTGTGCAAGCAGTCAGGGTATATGCAGCAGTTTGGGCCGCCTGGCTCATTGCGAACTGTGTGAAGTCCATTTATTCCTACTGATGTAAAGTGTCTCTGTAAACAGACGGTCAAATTGGCTCCAGTGATCTGAGGAGGATGTTGATTGTCACAGCTTGTAGCTAATCAGCCTACAGCCAATCAGAGGGGTCAGGAGGTCAACGCTGGGCCGAAACAGGAAACACAGACAGATGCATGCACGGGCGGACACACACACACACACACACACACACACACACACACACACACACACACACACACACACACACACACACACACACACACACACACACACACACACACACACACACACACACACACACACACACAGCCTCTGAGCAGTCAGAATGCTGACTGGCCAAAACCAGGACAGTCACAGTGAGCGAGGACCATGCTGAACTCTGCTGCTTAGCTTGACCACTTTAGCGCGCAGTACAGTAGGCACTAATAGGTTACATCACAGCAACCTGAATCCATACTACCCAATTCATCTACAAATACAAATGACAAATGGGACCTGTACAGTACAGTAGCTCATAACACAGAAACGTACTTCCACAAATATATACAAAATCTACAAATATCTCACTTCTTCTTACATCTACAGATACAACAGGAAAAGTGTGACTGACTCCAACAAACTGGCTCCCAAAGAGAAAATGTCAATTCAACAGCATTCCAAATCCCAGACTTTAAGTAGTGAAGGAGATTGGATGTTTTTTTTTATGTTGTAGTCAACTGGAGAATTAAAATGATTCATGATGCATCACGGAAGATGGAGGGAAAGCATTATATGGGCTGTGTTTCGGGAGGCAGATAGCAAAGCAACACAATTATAATAAACAGAAACACGCACTTCACAAATGCATACAATATTTTGTAGACTAAATACATATTGGGTTCCAATGAAGAAGCAAGGTTATGATTTTTCCTTGATCAATGTCAAACTCGGTTGAAATGCCAAGTGATTGGAAATTAATTGCCAATATGAAATATAGTTATCTTCATTTATATGACACAGAACACCAACACACAGTGCACTACAAATCTTTATGCTAATTACATATACAGTACCTGTCACGACTTCCGCCGAGTTTGGCTCTCCTGCCCATTCAGGCGGTGCTCCGTGGTCGTCGTCACAGTCCTACTAGCCACTACCGATCCCTTTTCGTATATCTGTTGGTTTTGTCTGATTGGTTTCACCTGTGTGTTGTTTAGTTAATTAGTGTCTGTATATAATGTAGGTTGTCCCGCCCTTGTTTTGTGCGGGATTGTTTATTTTGTCGTTCGTTTCGTCTGTCTGTGTTTTTGTGTTTATTTATTCTCTGGTTAATCTGTTATCCTGTTTTGGATAATTTCACCCTGTTTGTATTTGGGTTGACCGTGTTTTTTTTGTTCACCGGAGAATAAACTTATTATCGCTATTTGCTCTCTGCGCCTGATTCCACCCACCTTGATTAGACGTGACA
Source organism: Oncorhynchus keta (assembly GCF_023373465.1). Lineage (NCBI taxonomy): Eukaryota > Metazoa > Chordata > Actinopteri > Salmoniformes > Salmonidae > Oncorhynchus > Oncorhynchus keta. Next base: position 20,372,195 of record NC_068444.1, on the reverse strand, counting down.
GAATCCCGCACCACCATGGAATCAGCAGGAGCAGCAGCGTCTCCTCTCCCATCGATGGAAGAGAGGGTCCTCCATCATACCAGCGTGATTCACCGGATTGGTTCTGCTATGGACCAAATGATGGAGAGAATGGATCGATGGGAGAGGAGTGGCCTCCCCACCTCATCTTTAGAAACCCCTTCTCCAGCACCTCCTGTTTCTGCGGCCACATCTGGCTCTGGGGCTCTTCGGCTGACACTCCCACGGGAGTTTGACGGATCGGCGGCTGGGTGCCAGGGTTTCCTCCTTCAGCTGGAACTATACCTGGCTACCGTGCGTCCTGCTCCCTCTGGAGAGGAGAGCGCATGCGCCCTTGTCTCCTGCTTGACTGGGCGAGCCCTCGAGTGGGCCAACGCAGTGTGGAGTGGTCCGGACTCGGCTAAGAATAATTACCCAGAGTTCACCCGCCGATTCCGAGCTGTTTTTGTCCATCCACCCGAGGGTCGGGCGGCGGGTGAACGGCTGTTTCACCTGCGTCAGGAGACGAGGAGCATACAGGATTTTGCCCTAGAGTTTAGGACTTTGGCAGCAGGAGCAGGATGGAACGACAGGGCCTTGATTGATCATTTTAGATGTAGTCTCAGGGAGGACGTCCGCAGGGAGCTGGCATGTCGGGACACCACATATTCACTGGATGGACTTATCGATCTGGCTATCCGTCTCGACAACCTGCTGGCTGCTCGCGGGCGTTCGGATCAGGTCCTGTCGTTTCCAATCCCCAGCCCCCCTGTTCCTATCCCTATGGAATTAGGAGGTACGGCTTCGAGGGGGACCGGAGGAGGAGTGTCCTCCTGCACCAGTTGTGGTCGACGAGGACACACGTCCAACCGGTGCTGGAGGAACTCGTCTAGGAGTCGGGAGGACAGGCGGAACACTGCTCGATCACCCCAGGTGAATAAGCACCAAACTCATTCAGAGCTTCCTGTCGGTCATGTGTTTGTATTGATTTCTTTCCCTGGGTTTTCCCCCTCTCTACAGCATAAGGCGCTAGTCGATTCAGGCGCAGCTGGGAATTTTATGGATTGTGGGCTTGCGTTAAGGCTAGGGATTCCCCTGGTGTCGTTAGATCGACCTTTCCCCGTGCACACCTTAGATAGCCGACCATTAGGGTCAGGAGTAATTAGGGAGGCTACGGTGCCGCTGGACATGGTAACGCAGGGTGATCATAAGGAGCAGATTAGTCTGTTCCTTATAGATTCACCTGCGTTTCCAGTGGTGTTGGGGGTTCCCTGGTTAGCTCAACACAACCCGGTGATTTTCTGGCGACAGGGGGCTCTTAAGGGGTGGTCAGAGGAGTGTTCAGGTAGGTGTATAGGAGTTGCCGTTGGTGCGACTATGGTGGAGAGTCCAGACCAAGTTTCCACCGTGCGCATTCCCTCTGAATATGCCGATTTGGCTATCACCTTCAGTAAAGGGAAGGCGACCCAATTACCACCTCATCGTCGAGAGGACTGCGCGATAAACCTTCTGGAAAACGCTGCACTTCCTAGGAGTCACGTGTATCCATTGTCCCAGGAGGAGACAGTTGCGATGGAAACATATGTTTCCGAATCGCTGGGACAGGGGTACATTCAGCCCTCCATATCACCCGTCTCCTCAAGCTTATTTTTTGTGAAGAAGAAGGATGGAGGTCTGCGTCCGTGTATTGATTATAGAGGTCTAAATTCCATTACAGTGGGGTTTAGTTACCCACTACCTCTCATCGCTACGGCAATGGAATAATTTCACGGGGCGCGATTCTTCACAAAACTGGACCTGAGGAGCGCGTATAATCTGGTACGTATCCGGGGAGGAGATGAGTGGAAAACCGCATTTAGTACTACTTCTGGTCATTATGAGTACTGCGTCATGCCATACGGGTTGAAGAATGCTCCAGCCGTTTTCCAATCCTTCGGAGATGAGATTCTCCGAGACCTGCTCGGGCAGAGAGTGGTAGTGTACATTGATGACATCTTGATCTATTCTGCCACACGCGCGGAGCATGTGTCTCTGGTGCGTAAGGTACTTGGGCGACTACTGGAGCATGACCTGTATTGCAAGGCGGAGAAATGTGAGTTTTTCAAACAGTCCGTTTCCTTCCTGGGGTATTGTATTTCCACCACCGGGGTGGTGATGGAGGATGATCGCGTTACAGCCGTGCGTAATTGGCCGACTCCGACCACGGTGAAAGAAGATCAGCGGTTTTTAGGGTTTGCCAATTACTACCGGAGGTTTATCTGGGGTTTTGGTCAGGTGGCTGCTCCCATCACCTCACTGCTGAAGGGAGGACTGGTGCGCTTGCGCTGGTCAGCAGAGGCGGGCAGAGCTTTCAGTCGCCTGAAGGAGCTGTTCACCAATGTGCCCGTGTTGGCGCATCCGGACCCCTCTTTAGCGTTCATATAGGAGGTGGATGCGTCCGAGGCTGGGGTTGGAGCCGTGCTGTCCCAACGCTCGGGCGTGCCATCCAAACTCCGCCCGTGTGCTTTCTTTTCGAGCAAGCTCAGCCCAGCGGAGCGAAACTATGATGTGGGGGACCGGGAGTTGTTAGCTGTAGTCAAGGCTCTGAAGGTGTGGAGACATTGGCTTGAGGGGGCTAAATACCCTTTTCTCATCTGGACTGACCATCGTAATCTCGAGTACATCCGGGCAGCTAAGAGACTAAATCCACGTCAGGCTAGATGGGCCATGTTTTTTACTAGGTTCCAGTTTACCCTCACATATCGGCCAGGCTCCCAAAACACCAAAGCTGACGCACTGTCTCGCCTCTATGATACCGGGGAACGGTCAGTAGAGCCAACTCCCATCATTCCACCGTCATGTCTCGTGGCACCGGTGGTATGGGAGGTAGATGCTGAGATAGAGAGGGCCTCACGGTCAGAGCCGGCTCCTCCTAACTGTCCAGTAGGGACCAACTACGTGACGAGGGTGGTCCGGGACAAGCTGATTAGGTGGGCTCATACTCTTCCCTCCTCGGGTCATCCTGGTATCAAGAGGACAGTGCAGAGTCTGAGAGGGAGATACTGGTGGCCCACACTGGCTAAAGACGTGAGATTTTATGTCTCCTCCTGCTCAGTGTGTGCTCAGAGCAAGGCTCCTCGGCACCTACCTAGAGGAGACTGCTGAGGCTTTGTTTACCCATGTCTTCCGGCACTATGGGGTGCCTGAGGACATCGTCTCTGATCGGGGTCCCCAATTCACGTCCAGAGTGTGGAGGGCGTTTATGGAGAGACTGGGGGTCTCGGTTAGCTTAACCTCAGGTTTTCACCCCGAGAGTAATGGGCAGGTGGAGCACGTTAACCAGGATGTGGGCAGGTTTCTGCGGTCCTATTGTCAGGACCGGCCTGGTGAGTGGGCAAGGTATGTTCCATGGGCCGAACTAGCCCAGAACTCCTTACGCCACTCCTCTACTAACTTGTCTCCTTTTGAGTGTGTGTTAGGTTACCAGCCGGTTCTGGCTCCATGGCATCAGAGTCAGAACGAGGCTCCTGCGGTGGAGGAATGGGTACAGCGCTCCAAGGAAACCTGGAAAGCCGTTCAAGACTCATTACGGTTAGCGGGAGAACGGCAGAAGAGGAGCGCTGACCAGTACCGCAGTGAGACCCCCGTGTTTGCACCGGGGGACAGGGTCTGGCTCTCGACCCGAAACCTGCCCCTCCGCCTGCCCTGTCGGAAGCTGGGGCCGCAGTGTGTGGGGCCGTTCAAAGTCCTGAGGAGAATAAACGAGGTGTGTTATAGGGTACAACTTCCTAGGTATTACCGTATTAACCCCTCGTTTCATGTGTCTCTCCTCAGGCCGGTGGTGGCTGGTCCCCTGCAAGAAGGTGAGGTGTCTGAGGTCCCTCCGCCCCCTCTGGACATCGATGGGCCCCCGGCGTATACAGTTCGAGGCATTCTGGATTCTAGACGCCGGGTGGGGGGCCTACAGTACCTCGTGGACTGGGAGGGGTACGGCCCGGAAGAGAGATGCTGGGTTCCGATGAGGGACATTTTGGACCCTTCTCTCCTGATAGAATTCCACCGCCTCCACCCGGATCGCCCAGCACCTCGTCCTCCGGGTCGTCCTCGAGGACGGTGGCGGCGCGCTGCGGGAGCCGCGTGTCAGGGGGGGGTACTGTCACGACTTCCGCCGAGGTTGGCTCTCCTGCCCGTTCAGGCGGTGCTCTGCGGTCGTCGTCACCGTCCTACTAGCCACTACCGATCCCTTTTCGTGTATCTGTTGGTTTTGTCTGATTGTTTTCACCTGTGTGTTGTTTAGTTAATTATTGTCTGTATATAATGTAGGTTGTCCTGCCCTTGTTTTGTGCGGGATTGTTTATTTTGTCATTCGTTTCGTCTGTCGGTGTTTTTGTGTTTATTTATTCTCCGGTTAATCTGTTATCCTGTTTTGGATAATTTCACCCTGTTTGTATTTGGGTTGACCGTTTTTTTTTTCACCGGAGAATAAACTTATCGCTATTTGCTCTCTGCGCCTGATTCCACCCACCTTGATTAGACGTGACAGTACCAGTCAAACGTTTGGATACACCTACTCATTCAAGGGTTTTTCTTTATTTTTTACTATTTTCTACATTGTAGAACATTTATGAAGATGTCAAAACAATGAAATAACACACATGGAATCATGTAGTAACCAAATCAACTTATATTTTAGATTCCTCAAAGTAGACACCCTTTGCCTTGATGACAGCTTTGCACAGTCTTGGCATTTTCTCAACCTTGAAGGAGTTCCTATAAATGAAGAGCACTTGTTGGCTGCTTTTCCTTCACTCTGTGGTCCAACTCATCCCTAACCATCTCAATTGGGTTGAGGTCGGGTGATTGTGGAGGCTTGGTCATCTGATGCAGCACTCAATCGCTCTCCTCCTTGGTCAAATAGCCCTTGCACAGCCTGGAGGTGTGTTGGGTCATTGTCCTGTTGAAAACAAATGATAGTCCCGCTAAGCGCAAACCAGATGAGATGGCATATCACTGAAGAATGCTGTGTGCCTTGAATTCTAAATAAATCACTGACAGTGTCACCAGAAAAGTACCCCCACACCAACACACCTCCTCCTCCATGCTTCACAGTGGGAACCACACATGCAGAGATCATCCGTTCACCTACACTGCGTCTCACAAAGACACGGCAGTTGGAACCAGAAATCTCAAATTTGGACTCATCAGACCAAAGGACAGATTTCCACAGGTCTAATGTCCATTGCTCAGGTTTCTTGGCCCAAGCAAGTTTCGTCTTATTATTGGTGTCTTTGCAGCAATTCGACAATGAACGCCTGATTCAGGCAGTCTACTCTGAATAGTTGATGTTGAGATATGTCTGTTATTGAACTGTGTGAAGCATTTATTTGGGCAGCAATTTCTGAGGCTGGTAACTCTAATGAACTTGTCTTCTGCAGCAGAGGTAACTCCGGGTCTTCCATTCCTGTGGTGGTCCTCATGAGAGCCAGTTTCATCATAGTGCTTGATGGTTTTTGCATCTGCACTTGAAACACTTTCAATGTTTTTGACATTTTCCGGATTAACTGATCTTCATGGCTTAAAGTAATGATGGACTGTCATTTCTCTTTGCTTATTTGAGCTGTTCTTGACATGATATGGACCAAATAGAGCTATCTTCTGTATACCACCCCTACCTCACAACACAACTGATTGGCTCAAAAGTATTAAGACGGAAATACATTCCACAAATTAAATTTTAACAATCACACGTGTTAATTGAAATGCATTCCAGGTGACTATCTCATGAAGCTGGTTGAGAGAATGCCAAGAGTGTGCAAAGCTGTCATCAAGGCAAAGGGTGGCTACTTTGAAGAGTCTCAAATATAAATTATATTTTGATTTGTTTAACACTTTTTTGGTTACTACAGTACATGATTCCATATGTGTTAGTTCATAACTTTGATGTCTTCACTATTATTCAACAATGCAGAAAATTGTAAAATAAAGAAAAACCTTTGAATGAGTAGGTGTGTCCAAACTTTTGACTGGTACTATATGTCTTATTCACAGCAAATGGGCATCCTTGGAGACTCTCAAACTCTCATTTTCTCTCTCCCCCTCTACCTACTAATAGTTCCCCTCCTCTCTACACCTCAGATAGGTGGGAGGAAGAGGAGGGAGAGAGATGATATTCCACTCGGAGTCCGGTCATGAGTGAGTGGTTTAATGAGCCAAATTGTTAGCAGGGGAAGACAGCCATTTTACAGTGCAGTTTAGGAGGCCTATACTTTCACTTACAGGAGGTTGCTAGGGGAGGACGGCTCACAATAATGTCTGGAATGGAATAAATGGAATAGTATTAACCACATGGATACCACGTGTTTGGTGAGTCTCATAGCATTCCACTGATTCTGTTCCAGCCATTACTATGAGCCCGTCCTCCCCAATTAAGGCGCCACCAACCTCCTTTGCCATCACTGTAGCTATGCCCCTCATTCCCTCATTCTCTCTCTCTCTCTCTCTCTGTCTATCACACTATGTCTCTCACTCTCTGGCTCTGGCTCTGGCTCTCTCTCTCTCTCTCTCTCTCTGTGTCTCTGTCTATCACACTATGTCTCTCACTCTCTGGCTCTCGTTCTATATCTCTCTCTCTCTCTCTCTCTCTCTCTCTCTCTCTCTCTCTCTCTCTCTCTCTCTCTTTCTCTCTCTGTCTATCACACTATGTCTCTCACTCTCTGGCTCTTGTTCTCTCTCTTTCCTCCACCTCTTTTTCTTTCTTTCTTTCTTTCTTTCTTTCTTTCTTTTTTTCTTTCTTTCTTTCTTTCTTTCTTTCTTTCTTTCTTTATTTCTTTCTTTTTTCTTTCTTTCTTTCTTTCTTTCTTTCTTTCTTTCTTTCTTTCTGTGATGATGTGAACTATCACACTATGTCTCTCACTCTCTGGCTCTTGTTCTCTCTCTTTCCTCCACCTCTTTTCTTTCTTTCTTTCTTTCTTTCTTTCTTTCTTTTTTCTTTCTTTCTTTCTTTCTTTCTTTCTTTCTTTATTTCTTTCTTTCTTTCTTTCTTTCTTTCTTTCTTTCTTTCATTTCTTTCTTTCTTTCTTTCTTTCTTTCTTTTTTTCTTTCTTTCTTTCTTTCTTTCTTTCTTTCTTTCTTTCTTTCTTTCTTTCTTTCTTTCTTTCTTTCTTTCTTTCTTTCTTTCTTTCTTTCTTTCTGTGATGATGTGAACATATCCTCTCTTAAGCCTGATTGTGCTAAATGTGTATTTTATGTGTGTATTTGTGTTTATGGCCCTGCTTTCTACCACCATTTCATTTTAACCAGTTAATTGCCTTTCATTGAATGTGTGTGAGCAACATTTGAATATCAGCACAGGTTGGCTAATTGCTAATTGTAGGCTCCTCCAAACTAATCGACCGAGTGAGCTACATGTGTTTAATGTTGGTGGGCGAGTACCAGAGGCAGATAGAGATAAGCACGGACAGACCAGTGAAGATGTTTATTTTATTCTTGGTCTTAGTCTTTTAACGTTGCTGTGTTTTGTATTCATCTATTTATTGAAAATAAATCTTATCTTAATCATATTCTTGAAGAAATGATTCCTGACTGTTAGTCATGTGACGGGCATCTGTCAGCTTTTCTATCTCTCTCACTCTTCATCCCCATCCCCAACATATATATTTAGGATTCACATTCTGTTGTTTGCTTTCTTGAAGTTGGTAACTTATGCCCTGCTATTAAATAGTCCAACTGACCGAATCCTCCTTCAGTACCATGCAGCCCAGAGTGTCCACTATACACACACACAGAAGCAGGGAGGTGGTGTCTCCTCTCTCTCCTTTGACAAAGCATCCCAAATCTGCAGCGTGTGTAATGAACGGCTTAAAGCCCTTCTCTTTTAATGCAGCCTTTGATGTCAATTATATTCACATTTCATTCTGATGCACTCCTCCCCTCAATTCTCCTTTCTCCACCACCTCTAAATCCCACACCTGCTTCTTTTTTCCTCCACAGGACAGCGGGGTAAAGTAAGGCTAGTGAGAGAAGGTTCATAACCTGAATTGTAAACTGATGTCCTGAGGGAAGTGTACACACACCCACCGAGTCCAGCAGAATATAGAAATAAACACGGCCAGCCAACTGGTCAGCACTACGCTACAGAGACCTTTCAACAAACTAGTCAGCGCTTCGCTACAGAGACCTTTCAACAAACTAGTCACAGAGATCTTTCAACAAATTAGTCAGCGCTACGCTACAGAGACCTTTCAACAAACTAGTCAGCGCAACGCTACAGAGACCTTCCAACAAACTAGTCAGCGCAACGCTACAGAGACCTTTCAACAAACCAGTCAGCGCAACGCTACAGAGACCTTTCAACAAACTAGTCAGTGCTACGCTACAGAGACCTTTCAATAAACTAGTCACAGAGATCTTTCAACAAACTAGTCAGCGCTATGCTACAGAGACCTTTCAACAAACTAGTCACAGAGATCTTTCAACAAACTAGTCAGCGCTACGCTACAGAGACCTTTCAACAAACTAGTCAGCGCTATGCTACAGAGACCTTTCAACAAACTAGTCACAGAGATCTTTCAACAAACTAGTCAGCGCTATGCTACAGAGACCTTTCAACAAACTAGTCAGCGCTATGCTACAGAGACCTTTCAACAAACTAGTCACAGAGATCTTTCAACAAACTAGTCAGCGCAACGCTACAGAGACCTTTCAACAAACTAGTCAGCGCTACGCTACAGAGACCTTTCAACAAACTAGTCAGCGCTATGCTACAGAGACCTTTCAACAAACTAGTCAGCACTATGCTACAGAGACCTTTCAACAAACTAGTCACAGAGATCTTTCAACAAACTAGTCAGCGCTACGCCACAGAGACCTTTCAACAAACTAGTCAGCGGTACGCTACAGAGACCTTTCAACAAACTAGTCACAGAGATCTTTCAACAAACTAGTCAGCGCTACGCTACAGAGACCTTTCAACAATCCAGTCACAGAGATCTTTCAACAAACTAGTCAGCACCACGCTACAGAGACCTTTCAACAAACTAGTCAGCGCTATGCTACAGAGACCTTTCAACAAACTAGTCAGCGCTACGCTACAGAGACCTTTCAACAAACTAGTCAGCGCTACGCTACAGAGACCTTTCAACAAACCAGTCAGCGCTATGCTACAGAGACCTTTCAACAAACTAGTCAGCCCTACGCTACAGAGACCTTTCAACAAACTAGTCAGCGCTACGCTACAGAGACCTTTCAACAAACTAGTCAGCGCTACGCCACAGAGACCTTTCAACAAACTAGTCACAGAGATCTTTCAACAAACTAGTCAGCGCTACGCTACAGAGACCTTTCAACAAACTAGTCAAAGAGATCTTTCAACAAACTAGTCAGCGCTATGCTACAGAGACCTTTCAACAAACTAGTCACAGAGATCTTTCAACAAACTAGTCAGCGCTATGCTACAGAGATCTTTCAACAAACTAGTCAGCACTACGCTACAGAGACCTTTCAACAAACTAGTCAGCGCTACGCTACAGAGATCTTTCAACAAACTAGTCAGCGCTACGCTACAGAGACCTTTCAACAAACTAGTCAGCGCTATGCTACAGAGACCTTTCAACAAACTAGTCAGCGCTATGCTACAGAGATCTTTCAACAAACTAGTCAGCACTACGCTACAGAGACCTTTCAACAAACTAGTCAGCCCTACGCTACAGAGATCTTTCAACAAACTAGTCAGCACTACGCCACAGAGACCTTTCAACAAACTAGTCAGCGCTATGCTACAGAGACCTTTCAACAAACTAGTCACAGAGATCTTTCAACAAACTAGTCAGCGCTACGCTACAGAGACCTTTCAACAAACTAGTCAGCGCTACGCTACAGAGACCTTTCAACAAACTAGTCAGCGGTACGCTACAGAGACCTTTCAACAAACTAGTCAGCGCTACGCCACAGAGACCTTTCAACAAACTAGTCACAGAGATCTTTCAACAAACTAGTCAGCGCAACGCTACAGAGACCTTTCAACAAACTAGTCAGCGCTATGCTACAGAGACCTTTCAACAAACTAGTCAGCGCTATGCTACAGAGACCTTTCAACAAACTAGTCAGCGCTATGCTACAGAGACCTTTCAACAAACTAGTCACAGAGATCTTTCAACAAACTAGTCAGCGCAACGCTACAGAGACCTTTGAACAAACTAGTCAGCGCTATGCTACAGAGACCTTTCAACAAACTAGTCAGCGCTATGCTACAGAGACCTTTCAACAAACTAGTCAGCGCTACGCTACAGAGACCTTTCAACAAACTAGTCAGCGCTATGCTACAGAGACCTTTCAACAAACTAGTCACAGAGATCTTTCAACAAACTAGTCAGCGCAACGCTACAGAGACCTTTCAACAAACTAGTCAGCGCTATGCTACAGAGACCTTTCAACAAACTAGTCACAGAGATCTTTCAACAAACTAGTCAGCGCTATGCTACAGAGACCTTTCAACAAACTAGTCAGCACTATGCTACAGAGACCTTTCAACAAACTAGTCACAGAGATCTTTCAACAAACTAGTCAGCGCTACGCCACAGAGACGTTTCAACAAACTAGTCAGCGGTACGCTACAGAGAACTTTCAACAAACTAGTCAGCGCTACGCTACAGAGACGTTTCAACAAACTAGTCACAGAGATCTTTCAACAAACTAGTCAGCGCTACGCTACAGAGACCTTTCAACAAACTAGTCACAGAGATCTTTCAACAAATTAGTCAGCACTACGCTACAGAGACCTTTCAACAAACTAGTCAGCGCTATGCTACAGAGACCTTTCAACAAACTAGTCACAGAGATCTTTCAACAAACTAGTCAGCGCTATGCTACAGAGACCTTTCGAACAAACTAGTCAGCACTACTCCACAGAGACCTTTCAACAAACTAGTCAGCGCTATGCTACAGAGACCTTTCAACAAACTAGTCACAGAGATCTTTCAACAAACTAGTCAGCGCAACGCTACAGAGATCTTTCAACAAACTAGTCAGCACTATGCTACAGAGACCTTTCAACAAACTAGTCACAGAGATCTTTCAACAAACTAGTCAGCGCTACGCCACAGAGACGTTTCAACAAACTAGTCAGCGGTACGCTACAGAGACCTTTCAACAAACTAGTCAGCACTACGCTACAGAGACCTTTCAACAAACTAGTCAGCGCTACGCTACAGAGACCTTTCAACAAACTAGTCACAGAGATCTTTCAACAAACTAGTCAGCGCAACGCTACAGAGACCTTTCAACAAACTAGTCAGCACTATGCTACAGAGACCTTTCAACAAACTAGTCACAGAGATCTTTCAACAAACTAGTCAGCGCTACGCCACAGAGACGTTTCAACAAACTAGTCAGCGGTACGCTACAGAGACCTTTCAACAAACTAGTCAGCACTACGCTACAGAGACCTTTCAACAAACTAGTCAGCGCTACGCTACAGAGACGTTTCAACAAACTAGTCACAGAGATCTTTCAACAAACTAGTCAGCGCTACGCTACAGAGACCTTTCAACAAACTAGTCAGCGCTATGCTATAGAGACCTTTCAACAATCTAGTCAGCGCTACGCTACAGAGACCTTTCAACAAACTAGTCAGCGCTATGCTACAGAGACCTTTCAACAAACTAGTCAGCGCTACGCCACAGAGACGTTTCAACAAACTAGTCAGCGGTACGCTACAGAGACCTTTCAACAAACTAGTCAGCACTACGCTACAGAGACCTTTCAACAAACTAGTCAGCGCTACGCTACAGAGACGTTTCAACAAACTAGTCACAGAGATCTTTCAACAAACTAGTCAGCGCTACGCTACAGAGACCTTTCAACAAACTAGTCACAGAGATCTTTCAACAAACTAGTCAGCACTACGCTACAGAGACCTTTCAACAAACTAGTCAGCGCTATGCTACAGAGACCTTTCAACAAACTAGTCAGCGCTACGCTACAGAGACCTTTCAACAAACTAGTCAGCGCTACGCTACAGAGACCTTTCAACAAACTAGTCAGCGCTATGCTACAGAGACCTTTCAACAAACTAGTCAGCGCTACGCTACAGAGACCTTTCAACAAACTAGTCAGCGCTACTCTACAGAGACCTTTCAACAAACTAGTCAGCGCTACGCCACAGAGACCTTTCAACAAACTAGTCACAGAGATCTTTCAACAAACTAGTCAGCGCTACGCTACAGAGATCTTTCAACAAACTAGTCACCGCTATGCTACAGAGACCTTTCAACAAACTAGTCAGCGCTACGCTACAGAGACCTTTCAACAAACTAGTCAGCACTAGAATACAGAGATCTTTCAACAAACTAGTCAGCACTAGAATACAGAGATCTTTCCACAAACAATATTTTATTTTTACACAAGCATTGTCAGAACTGTGTAAACAATCTTGATCTTGGTCTCAATCCCAACCTCCAGCAACTAACCAATCAACCAATCAATAAAAACACGGAATGTGTCTAACGTCTATCACAGGAGTCACAAAACTATTTACCAATAGCCATGCAACAAAACCAGAAACAGATGAAATACAGAGCAAAACTGTTTAAAACCTGAGGTCTTACCCCTCTCACAGGAGCGTCCCAGGTATCCCGTCCCTGAGCAGTCACAGACGTAACGGTTCCATCCCTCCCGGCAGACACCGTTATTCTGACAGGGGTTTGACAGGCACTGCTTGGGCGGCTCTTTAGAGCAGGATGGTTTGACTCCGGTAGCCTTCTGAACCTCGGCCATGCGGCGGACATCTTTACTCTGGCCATCGATGAACAGGTCCCGGATACAGCCCACGTAGCCATAGTTCAGGAGAGCCGTCCACACCTGAAGAAGTGGATTAAACATTGGTTAATAAAATGACAGAAATAGCAGAAAAGAAAGTGCACAGACTTTTGTGTGATAATGTAACAGAAATGTATTGTTTGATCTTTCAGAAACTCAACCTAAACGGGTATGTACCCCCCTTTACAATACTGAAATCCAATCCTATCATAACGTACTTCTGTGGGGAAGACCAGGCCTAGTTTATTCTCTGGTAGTCCTCCCAGGTACAGGTTATCATCCAGGTCCAGGATCTCACTCTCTCCTGGGGCCGTGTAGGCCTGGCGCTGGGTGTTGATGGAGATGGTACCTGGGTGGAGACGGGGAGAGGGTTGGTGTAAGTATTTTGGGAGGATGAAGTGTTGGGGGATGGATTCAATTCCATTTCAATTCAGTTGATTCGTTATTATGGACAAGATGGATCCTGAATGTAGTAACACACATCAATCAATAAACAAATGTTAATATACTGTATGTTATTCACGTCAACGGAACAGAATGAAACTCCTACTACAGCTGCAAAAACACCAATAAAAACCAGATGAATTACTAAATGGTTTAATACAGATGGAGCAAGAAGTTTAATTACAGGGTTGGGATATTCTTCTTCTGGAATGAATGTTAAACATACCTGGCTTCAAATACTACTCAAAAGATTTCAAATGATTTCACTCTAGCCGGGTTTGCACTTTTTTTTTTCTCTAGCCGGGTTTGCACTTTTTTTTTTCTCTAGCCGGGTTTGCACTTTTTTTTTTCTCGTATTAATTCCATCAAGCCAAGCAAACTCAATCAAGCACAGATAAAGTATTTCTTTATAGTATTTGAACCCAGGTCTGTGGTTCATAAAGCAGTTAAGTCATATAGAGGACTACAAGCCGAGGCCAATTAGTAATCTGTGATCCCATAGAAGTAACTCTCCGTTCTATTCTCCTTGTCCTTCCCCCCATTGTAAATCTCCTTTATCTATACAGCAGCGGTCATAAAAGAATAACAGAGGGGGTAAAGAAAAGAGAGAAAAATGGGTGCCCCCTCACACCCTCTATCATTTTCAGAGCCGAACCAAACAACAAACAACACACCCCATCTTGGCCATCTTTTCAGAGTGATTAACGAACTGAAGCTTGATTCTCTCGCTCCTCTCTCTCTCTCTCTCTCTCGCTCTCACCCTCTTTCGCTCTCACCCTCTCTCTCCATCTCCCTTTTTCGTTATCCCCTTTCCTTCTCTCTGTTTCTCTCTCCCTCTCTTTCTCTCTCCTGTGTTCCCATCTGTCTCTCTCTCTCCAACACATAAACCTGGCGGAGAGAGTTAGTGAATTTCCCTCTCCTTGATTTATCACTCTCATTCAGCTTTAATTCTGGATGTGGAGCGCGGTAAACAACGGCGGACATGACTGGACTGTAAGGGAGGGAGACGGGGCGGGAGGGTGGGAGGGGTGGGGGGGTGTGGAGGGAGGAGGGAGGGTTGGGTGAAAGAGAAAGCGAAAGTAGAGAGAATTGTGATGGAGAGGTAAGGATATTTGTCTTCTCATAGTAGTAATTCACTTTTTGATTGACAGATGCACGCTGTGGTAGATATCAACCAGCTATACCAGTTATATGAGTTCAATGCCTTAGGGAAAACCACTGGACCATTACGTATGTGTGTGTGTGCGTGCGTGCGAGCGCGTGTGTGTGTGTGTATGTGTGTGTGCGTGCGCGTGCGTGTGTGTGTGTGTGGGTGTATGTGTACGTGTGCACGTGCGTAAGAGCATAGTGTTGATTTGTTCCTAATAGCCAGATTGTTTTGCTACTGAAACATGTCCCAAACCACACATGGATTTTCACTGGGGCTGGCCGGAGTTTTGGGGAAACGACACACCGGAATAGTGTCTTATATTTCCTGAACGAACAAAAGGAAATAAGCAGTGACAATCCAAAACAGTCTCTCATAGAGCTATCATCCATTTCCCCACTGAGTCACTGTGCTGTTCTAACACCAATGTTAGTCAGCCCAACTGGCTGGGAGAAATATGGCCATTCCTATATTAGCTAGTAAGCTTAGCATCCATGTTACCCCTGATTTGTAATATGCTACAGTATGTCTCTCGGCTTTAGCCAAGGGGAGCAAGCTCCAGTCACAGCACCAGCTAAATGACCTAGGTATTACTTAGCATCCATTTTACCAGAGTTGCTACAGACTGGTCCAATTTCTCTTGCCAAATTAAGCCAGCCTCAGCCCCACTATTACCTAGCATCCATTTTACCTGAGTTGCTATGTTCTTTGCTACACAGGCTGGTTCTACTGTAGGTCTGCATCCAATGTGAGCCAGCCCCTGTCCCCAAGACCCCAGCAACTATTGCTTAAAAATAACCATCCAAAACAGCCACTCTATTATCTAGCTAGCATCTCTGGTGTGTTCTATATGCTACGCCCTAAGCCCCAGCTAGCTACCCTCTCCATTACCTAGTGTCCATTTGCCAAGGTGACAGCTAAGGAGGCTGGTCTGCACAGTGATTAACCTCCGCCCCCTAACACCTTCCAGCTCCTTTCACAGGCTCCCAACCCCAGGCATCTGTTTCCAGAACATCCCCTCTGACCGACCACACACACACACACACACAAAAGGATGGTGGTCTGCACGGTGATTAACCTATTCCCTCTAACACCTTCCAGCTCCTTCCACATGGTCCCGACCTGGGCATCTGTTCCTAGAACCTCCCCTTTGACCACACACACACACACACACACACACACACACACACACACACACACACACACACACACACACACACACACACACACACACACACACACACACACACACACACACACACACACACACACACACACACACACCACCCCCTCTCCCTCCCTCTAGCCACAGCTGGTGTGCTGCTACCTGCGACCGAGCTTCCAAGCCTCAGGCACTTGGCAGGGCCACCCGTCATGCAGCCAGACCTCCTCCCTTCATGTTAGGGATAACGAGACCACTAACCACTACATCACACTCATTAACTGGGAAAGGGGAAGTTCATACTCTGGCACTCATGGATAGCCCTGTGTGTGTGTGTGTGTGTGTGTGTGTGTGTGTGTGTGTGTGTGTGTGTTGTGTGTGTGTGTGTGTGTGTGTGTGTGTGTGTGTGTGTGTGTGTGTGTGTGTGTGTGTGTGTGTGTGTGTGTGTGTGTGTGTGTGTGTGTGTTTGGTTTTACTAGCCTTGAGGGGTCCTCACCTGTCCTCACAAACACATTTCGGACAAGACGTGACATTTCACCAGGGGTTAAGGGGTTATGGGGTTAGGGGTTTAGGGTTATGTTTAGGGTTCGGGTTAGGGAAAAAAGGATTTTGAATGGGAATCAATTGTTTGGTCCCCACAAGGATAATAAAACAAAGGTGCATGTGTGCTGGACTGTACATTTATGTTTTATGTGATTTAGCAGACACTCTTATCCAAAGCCACTTACAGGAGGATTGGGGTTAAGTGCCTTGCTCAAGGACACAGACAGATTTTTTACCTAGTCAGTTTGGGGATTCAAACCAGTGAGCTTTTGGTTCCAGGCCCAACACTCTTAACTGCTAGGCTGCCCCGCCCCAACTTGCCCTAACCCATCTGGACAAGAGGAATACCTATGTAAGAATGCTGTTGATTGGATTTGACAGTGTGGCTTGAGGGAGGTCAATTAACGTGCTCCAAATGGCACCATAGGCCAATAGGGTTCTGGTCAAAAGTAGTTCACTATGTATGGAATATGGTGCCAGGAACGGGACTTAGGCAATATGGAGCCGGTAATGGGATTCTCTACACAGCAGTATGTTTTCATTATCATTATGTTCGTAGTTTTAAGAAATTATAGTTGCTACATATCATCTTTCTCTCTGAGACAAAATGTCTTCCTCCGCCCTCTAGGTTCCTCTTTTTTTGTTTTATCTGTCATCATCTTCTCCTGAATCATTATTTTTCTCTTTATGCAGCCATTATGTTCTTTATCTATCCTCCTCTTGCTGCTCCGCCTCCTGCTCCCCTCATCGCTCTGCCTTTCACTAAGACGTTTGCTTGAGGGAAGCCTTCACTAAGACGTTTGCCTCCCTCCATCCCTTTTCGATGTAAATAATTCCCATCAGTAGCTATAGGTACATCTAACATTGTTATCCTACTCATGTCATCGGCGTAGATATTACTAGCCACCTAAGGGGACTGTATAGTGGCATGTTGCCTTGTGACATAAACATAGCTTGACTATGTTTACACACTTACTTACAGAAATGTGACAACAGGAAAGTGACAACAGGAAAGTGACAACAGGAAAGGGAGCACCACTCAGAGAAGACGTCTGAAAGATGCTGACATCTCCCCTCTAATCTTCCACTTACATCCATTTAGTCAGACAAACTCGCAGTACACAGTAGACAACACAGAATTCAGTGGTGTGCCCCCATCAGATGGGCCTCTTTAAAAGTGGTGTATAATACACGATACTGACAGATAGATCTACAGTTAGATATACAGTCACTCCATATGCATTCTAGAGGGCTCATCAGGCTCATCCTACATAACTTCTGCTGTACTCAGCTTTCCTCGTCATATACTGTCCATACTGTCTATACACCCCTTGACTTTTTCCACGTGTTGTTGTGTTCCAAGGTGGGATTAAATTGATTTAATTGTCATTTTCTTGTCAACGACCTACACAAAAGACTCTATTGTCAAAGTGGAAGAAAAATCATAAAGTTTGTCAAAATAAAACACAAATATATCTTGATTACATACTGTAAGTATTCAACCCCCTGAGTCAATACATGTTAGAATATGTTTTGGCAGGGATTACAGTTGTGAGTCTTTCTGGGTAAGTCTCTCAGAGCTTTGCAAACCTCGATTGGACCAAATTTGCACATTATTCTTGAAAAAAAATCTTACATCTCTGTCAGGTCTCATTTTCAGGTCTTGCCATAGATTTTCAAGCCAATTGAAGTTAAACCTGTAACTTGGCCACTGAGGAACCTTCAATGTAATCTTAGTAAGCAATTACAGTGCATATTTGGCCTTGTGCTTTAGGTTATTGTCCTGCTGAAAGGTAAATTAATCTCCCAGTGTCTGATGGAAAGCAGACTGAACCAGGTTTTCCTCTAGGATTTTGCCTATGGCTCTAATCCGTTTCTTTTTTATCCTGAAAAACTCCTTAGTCCTTAATGATTACAAGCATACCCATAACATGATGCAGCCACCACTATGCTTGAAAATATGGAGAGTGGTACTCAGTAATGTGCTGCATTGGATTTGCCTCAAGGTTATTGTCCTGCTGAAAGGTGAATTTGTCTCCCAGTATCTGCTGGAAAGCAAACTGAACCAGGTTTTCCTCTATGATTTTACAATACTAAGCGGTGATGCAGCCAGTCAAGATGCTCTTAACGGTGCATCTGTAGAACATTTTGAGGATCTCAAGGCCCATGAAAAATCATTCCAGCCTCCTAAGGGGAAGAGGCATTGTCATGCCCTCTTCACGATGGTGTTGATGTGTGTGGACCATGCCAGTGAGGTGGACACCAAGGAACTTGAAGCACTCGACATGTTCCACAACAGCCCCATCGATGTGGATGGGGGCATGCTAGGCCTTCCATTTCCTGTAGTCCACGATCAGCTCCTTTGTCTTGTTGACGTTGAGGGAGAAGTTGTTATCCTAGCACAACACTGCCAGGTCTTTGACATCCTCCTTTTAGGCTGTCTCATTGTATTCAGTGATCAGGCCTACCACCGTCATGTTGTCTGCAAACTTAATGATGGTGGTGGAGTCATGCGCTGCCACGCAGTCATGAGTGAACAGGGAGTACAGGAGGGGACTAAGCACGCAGGTGGCATCCCACAAACTGTTAAGTCATGGCATCCCACAGTCTGTTGACAGATGCTATGATACTAGTTATGATACAATTGTCTGTTCACAAGAGATTAAAACATTTCTGATATTCTTGCTTGAATGGCAAACAGAATTGTATTGGTCGCCTACACATATTTTGCAGATGTTATCACGGGTGTAGTGAAATGCTTATGTTCCTAGCTACAACAGTGAAGTAATACAAAACAATACAAAACTATACATGCAAATCCCAAAAATATATTTAAAAAAAAGAAGAAATATAGAAATATTAGAATGAGCAATGTCAGATTCTGGAATAGAAATACAGTGTAAGAAAATGTAAATCATAATTCAGATGCATGTTTGGTCATGTTATTCATGGAGCATTTTACCCCCTTATTCTCTTTTAGAATTCTTTCCAGCCTGGGTTACCGTCAGATGACTCCCCTGAACGTTGTGTGTCATAGAGCAGAACAACCAACACCTTGTAGCTCTAACGGATCGGTCTGGACAGTCAGTTTTGTGAGAAGATCTCTTTGAAATGAGGATGTCAGCGAGTTCAGATGACTCCCGTAAAGCTTGGAGATGTCGTAGAGCCAAACAACTGACAATGTTGTGTTAGTGAGAGTGTCATTTTAGGAGTTTGTAGCTCACACGGCTCGGGTTTTACAAACAGTTTTGTGATGATTTTCTTGCCAGGAGGTCATGTGTGGAAAAAGATGGCTTTTGCAAGCCCATGTTAAGGAGTAGGCGCAACCTTTATATCGGCAGAAAGAGAGGAGCTGCAGCTAGTACAAGAAACGTCAAGTCTCTGGCATAAACACACAGGGAGCTATTCAATATTCAAAATGACATCACCGTGCGACGTGTGTCAATTAACTCTAGGGGTTTTGAGGGATAGTTCACTCAAAAACTATATTTTAGTATGTTGTTCATTAGTCCACTGTTGACACAATCCCGTAAATAGTTTTAAAGAGCATTTACATTACAGAACAAAAATGGCTTTTTCTCGTCTCTCAAGTATTAGACTGTCAGCATCCATTTACGGAATCACTCTGCTTCCAAATCCCTTTCCTCTCTCCCTTCCTCCCCGAGGAGGAGGATGGAAGGAATGAGGTAACACTTTCCTTGTGTGTGTGTGTGTGTGTGTGTGTGTGTGTGTGTGTGTGTGTGTGTGTGTGTGTGTGTGTGTGTGTGTGTGTGTGTGTGTGTGTGTGTGTGTGTGTGTGTGTGTGTGTGTGTGTGTGTGTGTGTGTGTGTGTGTGTGTGTGTGTGTGTGTGTGTGTGTGTGTGTGTGTGCGTGCGTGTGTGTGTGTGTGTGCGTGTGTGCGTCTGTGTGCATGTGATCTGCGAGGAAGAGCATGGAAGGAATAAGTTTGCACTTTCCTTGAACTGTGTGTCATATAACAGTGTCTTAATGTTGTGATAAACATGACATAACAAAAATGATTTGTTACAGCTTAATGATGACTCACTCTCTCCTGGGAGTCTGTGTTTACTGGTGAATGTATTTACAGGTAGTATAATTTCAGATTATTTATTTATTTTTACTTTCATTTGTTATGGACCTGTCAGGACGCACCTTTCAAGAAAGTGTCACCAAAAGAGAGGCTGCATTCCAAATGGACTTATGGGCCCTGGTTTAAAAGTAGTGCACTATATAGGGAATACAGTGGCCTTTTGGGACGCAGACGAAGTGATCCTCAGGCTTTCAGATGGATCTCTCATGGTGCATTTCCATACAGAGTTACCCCAGTGTTCTACCCAAAGGCTCAGGCTTTTCTGTTTCCATCTACACGGCCGGCACCAATCTCTCACTGGGCCATGGATCCAGTAGACCTGCTCCAACATACCACGGCTAAAGGCTGTATCCACGTTGTGTCGTGCCTAAGAACAGCTCTAAGTCGTGGTATATTGGCCATTTACCACACCCCTTTACAGTAGAAAAGCAGCAAAAGTGCAGTAATAAAATCATCCATAATTCACCATTGTCATCATCCCTCAATGGCTACTGAGTGAAGCATGCACTGGCAATGGTTGATGGAGCTACAGCTTTTCTGCTACATCATAACAGCGTCATGATTGTCAGGATCAAAAGAAAGTCTGTGCAGTGAAGTCATCATTAATCCACCATTGTCGCCATCTCTCTGTAACACAAAACTCTAACTGAAGTAGCACCATGGCGACTGATCAAGGCCTTTATGGGCTGGCTGGGATGCTTTTGTTGCACTGTTGTTGGTGAGAGACACGTTTCTGCGGTGTGTGAGTGTGTGCGTATTAATAAAACATGGGAACAGCCAGATGAAAATCCCAGCATGGCGCCATATGCAGCGTCATGACTCACTCACTCCTGGGACCAACTGTGCTTTGTTGGCTGGTGCCCTGTGGATTCATTTATTATTCAATTCTTCAAACATTACTTTCATTTGATTAATTATTGAAAGGTAGGGTCATTGCCAAAGAAAGGGCTCTGGGGTTGGGGGCGGGAGGGGGACAACTCTGCACTTTGACAACAGACAGGGCTTGATAACTTGGCCCTAGATCTGTGTATGCCATCTTGTGACAATGGCCATAGGTGATGGAAAGACCGGGGATAAAAGATCTGGGATCAGGCTTTGTGTTAAAAGAGTGTTCGGCATGTTTTTTTTTAATTTAATCAGGCAAGCCAGTTCAGAACAAATTCTAATTTACAATGATGACCTACACCGTCCAAACCTGGGCCAATTGTGCACCGCCCTATGGGACTCCCAATCACTGCCACATGTGATGCAGCCTGGATTTCGCCACTCAGGAGCACACGTACCATTAAACTCTGCTCTAAGGACTGTACTGTGTCTGTCTGAGGGTGTCTGAAACCGGAAACCAGGTAGACTATAGGGAAGCGTGACTAGCATAGCAACAACATGAGACTGGCATCCAACTGTCCTTCTTGTATCCACTTGATCAAGTCGCCGTCACAAACAGGAATAGTGGGGATATGTCTCTTGATATGTTTTAACTCTGACGTTTTTTACTTCCTTCTCCAGCAGTGAAAAAAACATTTCCCAGTTTCTAGCCTCCAGGTTTGCTTGCTGTGTACAACAGATGATGGTAATCAACACTCCTGTGGTAACAAAATGTATACTATTTAGTTCGAGACTGAAAAAAATTAATCTATATTTTTTTTTGGCAAGAGTGCATATGAGGCCTAATCTTCAAAGGTTTGGTTTAGGATTAACAAAGCCTGACTTACTCTAATTACAAATAGAGCATTACGTATTGCCCTAGCAACAGTGCCTGACTTAATAAACACTATAAAAAAACAATTAAGTATGTGGGGTCCGCTTCAAATGACTGGATTTGGCTATTTCAGCCACACAAGTTTGCTGACAGGTGTATAACAATGAGCACACAGCCATGAAATCTCCATAGACAAACATTGGCAGTAGAATGGTCTTACTGAAGAGCTCAGTGTCTTTCAACGTGACACCGTCATAGGCCACAGACCACCTTTCTGACAAGTCAGCTCATCAAAAGTCTGGCCTACTAGAGCTGTCCCAGTCAACTGTAATGCTGTTCTTGTGAAGTGGAAACGTCTAGGAGCAACAACGCCTCAGCCAAGAAGTGGTGGGCCACACAAGCTCACAGAAATGGACCTCTGAGTGCTAAAGCGCGTAGCATGTAAAAACCGCCTGTCCTTGGTTGCAACACTCACTACCGAGTTCCAAACTGCCTCTGGAAGCAATGTCAGCACAAGAACTGTTCGTCAGGGTCTTCATGAAATGATTTTCCATGGCCGAGCAGCAGCACACAAGGCTAAGATCATCATGCACAATGCCACTCCACGTCGGGCGGAGTGGTGTAAAGCTTGCCGCCATTGGACTCTGGAGCAGTGGAAACGCATTCTCTGGAGTGATGGTTCACGCTTCACCATCTACCAGGAGTACACTACCTGCCCGAATGCATAATGGTAACTGTAAAGTTGGGTAAAGAAGAAATACTGGGCTGGGGCTGTTTTTCGTGGTTTGGGCTAGGCCCCTTCGTTCCAGTGAAGGGGAATCTTAATGCTACATTCTAGAATATTCTGTCCTTCCAACTTTGTGGTAACAGTTTGGGGAAGGTCCTTTCCTGTTTCAGCATGACAATGCCCCTGTGCACAAAGGTCCATACACATATGTCCAAACACACATGGTTTGTCGAGATTGGTGTGGAAGAACTTGACCTCAACCCCATTGAACACCTTTGGGATGAATTGGAATGCCGACTTCGAGCCAGGTATAATCACTCAACATCAGTGCCCGACCTCACTAATGCTGTTGTGGCTGAATGGAAGCAAGTCCCCGCTGCAATGTTTTAATATCTAGTGGAAAGCATTCCCAGAGGAACAGAGGCTGTTATAGCAGCAAACTGGGTACCAAGTCCATATTAATTCCCATGACTTTGGAATGAGATGTTCGACGAGCATCTAGTCATGGTCATGTAGTGTATGTCCTCCCACATGAGAAATACTATGCAATTTTTATTTATTTATTATTATTTTTTTTTTACCTTTATTTAACCAGTTAAGAACATATTCTTATTTTCAATGACAGCCTGGGAACAGTGGGTTAACTACCTGTTCAGGGGCAGAACGACAGATTTGTACCTTGTCAGCTCGGGGGTTTGAACTCGCAACCTTCCGGTTAATAGTCCAACGCTCTAACCACTAGGCTACGCTGCCGCCCCAGTTGTATTATCTTTGTCATAGAAGTGTAGGCTTTATCCCTGAGATAAACTACTTGAGAAACACTAAAATAGTAACCTCTCCATAACCTGTAGGTATGTAGGTCTGGGATCTGAACATATAGTTCAGCACTTCTGCTCTGTTCTATAACTTGTAGGTATGTAGGTCTGGGGTCTGAACAGATAGTTCAGCACTTCTGCTCTGTTCCATAACCTGTAGGTATTTAGGTCTGGGATCTGAACATATAGTTCAGCACTTCTGCTCTGTTCTATAACCTGTAGGTATGTAGGTCTGGGATCTGAACAGATAGTTCAGCACTTCTGCTCTGTTCTATAACCTGTAGGTATGTAGGTCTGGGATCTGAACAGATAGTTCAGCACTTCTGCTCTGTTCCATAACCTGTAACCTGTAGGTATTTAGGTCTGAACAGGTTCAGCACTTCTGCTCTGTTCTATAACCTGTAGGTATGTTCTGGGGTCTGAACAGATTTCTGCTCTTCTGCTCTGTTCTATAACCTGTAGGTATGTAGGTCTGGGGTCTGAACAGATAGTTCAGCACTTCTGCTCTGTTCTATAACCTGTAGGTATGTAGGTCTGGGATCTGAACAGATAGTTCAGCACTTCTGCTCTGTTCTCTGTATGTAGGTCTGGGATCTGAACCTGTTCAGCACTTCTGCTCTGTTCTATAACCTGTAGGTATGTCTGGGGTCTGGTCTAGTTCAGCACTTCTGATCCTGTAGGTATGTAGGTCTGGGATCTGAACAGATAGTTCAGCACTTCTGCTCTGTTCTATAACCTGTAGGTATGTAGGTCTGGGATCTGAACAGATAGTTCAGCACTTCTGCTCTGTTCTATAACCTGTAGGTATGTAGGTCTGGGGTCTGAACAGATAGTTCAGCACTTCTGCTCTGTTCTATAACCTGTAGGTATGTAGGTCTGGGGTCTGAACAGATAGTTCAGCACTTCTGCTCTGTTCTATAACCTGTAGGTATGTAGGTCTGGGATCTGAACAGATAGTTCAGCACTTCTGCTCTGTTCTATAACCTGTAGGTATGTAGGTCTGGGATCTGAACAGATAGTTCAGCACTTCTGCTCTGTTCTATAACCTGTAGGTATGTAGGTCTGGGATCTGAACAGATAGTTCAGCACTGTCTGTTCTATAACCTGTAGTATGTAGGTCTGGGATCTGAACAGATTCAGTTCTGCTCTGTTCAGCATCTTCTGCACTTCTGCTCTGTTCTATAACCTGTAGGTATGTAGGTCTGGGATCTGAACAGATAGTTCAGCACTTCTGCTCTGTTCAATAACCTGTAGGTATTTAGGTCTGGGATCTGAACAGATAGTTCAGCACTTCTGCTCTGTTCTATAACCTGTACGGCACAACATAGTCTATACTTGGTATGCATGTTTCTCACTTATGGGTGGCACACATTGGGATACGGGGGAGGGGAATGGGCATTGTATATGCAAATTAAATAATGTAGTATTTAAGTAACATAGTACTGTTTTTGTGGACATTACTGTAGTATTTACTACAGTGTGTTTTTTCCGGATAATGCCGTAATATTTAGTATAACTTTCTACAGTATACAACAATATTCTATGGTAAGTATTACACTTTTACATTTGGAAAAAAAACATCACTTTTCAATGTATGCTTATACTGTATGTGAAAGCTGCAATTCAGTATCTACATGGCAAACACATTCTTTAGCCACAGCTATTTTGAGAGTAGACTTCCACACCATAAGAGGAGCCCGAGCCTCCCCTTCTCCTCCCCTATCTCCTCTCCTCTCTCCTCTCCTCTCTTCTCTTCTCTCCTCTCCTCTCTCCTCTCCAATCTCCTCCTGCGTTTCCCAGCTAACACTGTCCAGACTTCAGATTTGAGGAGGGAGTGTAGAAAAAACATGATTTTGAAATTAGTGCTGATCTCAGCGTAACACTGTGCAGTAACTGTCTCAGTCCAGAGAGAGAGAGACAAAGAGAAAGAGACAGAGACAAGGAGAAAGAGAGAGACATAGAAAGTGAGACAGAGAGAGAGAGAAAGAGAAAGGGAGAAAGAGAAAGAAAGAGACAGAGAGAGAGCAAGAGACAGAGAGAGAGGGAGAGAGAAACATAAAGAGAAACAGAGAGAGAGGGAGAGAGAGGGAGAGAGAGGGAGAGAGAGGGAGAGAGAAAGTGAGAGAGATGGAGAGAGAGAAATTAAGTAAGGAAGGAAAAATAAATGGACAGAGAGTTTACGAGAGAGAGAGACAGGGAGGGGAGAAGAGAGAGACAGAGAGAGACCTGTTCTCTCCCGTTTCCATGGAAACTCGGGCAGAGCGGAGAAGAAGGAAAAAGGAGGAAAAAAGAGAGAAGTGAGGCTTTGGAGAGTCACTGACAACAAGGAAAATACATGTGTAGGGAGGGAGGGAGGGAGGGAGGGAGGGAGGGAGGGAGGGAGGGAGGGAGGGAGGAGGAGGGAGGACGGGAGGGGAGGGAGGGAGGGAGGGAGGGAGGGAGGGAGGAGGGAGGGAGGGAGCGAGGGAGGGAGGGAAGGAGGGAGGGAGGGAGGGAAGGAGGGAGGGAGGGAGGGAGGGAGGGAGGGAGGGAGGGAGGGAGGGAGGGAGGGAGGGAGGGAGGGAGGGAGGGAGGAGCGGGTAGGGAGGACGGGAGGGAGGGAGGGAGGGATACAGCTAAATAGAGAGATAATAGGGCAGCACATCTAATTGTGATAACATGATACATCCAGTGAGTTTGGTCGCCTGTCTCGACACAGTGCAACACTGTTGGTCTACCATGTCACAGGAGGAGTCAAATGATTGCTGTTGCTTTTGGTTCACACAACATAGTTATTATGTGCCTGAAATGTTTGACAAAAAAATTCTGCTAAAAGGTTTCTAAATTTCTCCTCCTCTCTCCTCCTCAGCTCTACCCCCCCCACACATTTCTATCCTCCTCTCTCCTCCTCAGCTCTACCCCCCCCACACACGTTTCTATCCTCCTCTCTCCCTCCTCACCTCTAGCCCCCCACACATTTCTATCCTCCTCTCTGCTCCTCATCTCTACCCCCCACACACATTTCTATCTTCCTCTCTCCTCCTCACCTTTACCCCCCACACGCATTTCTATCATCCTCTCTCCTCCTCACCTCTACCCCCACACACATTTCTATCCTCCTCTCTCTCCTCCTCAGTTCTAGCCCCCCACACACATTTCTATCCTCCTCTCTCCTCCTCATCTCTACCCCCCCTCACACGCATTTCTATCATCCTCTCTCCTCCTCACCTCTACCCCCACACACATTTCTATCCTCCTCTCTCCTCCTCACCTCTACCCCCCACACACATTTCTATCATCCTCTCTCCTCCTCAGCTCTACCCCCCCACACACATTTCTATCCTCCTCTCTCCTCCTCACCTCTACCCCCCACACACATTTCTATCCTCCTCTCTCCTCCTCAGCTCTACCCCCCACACACACACATTTCTATCCTCCTCTCTCCTCCTCAGCTCTACCCCCCACACACGTTTCTATCCTCCTCTCTCCTCCTCAGCTCTACCCCCCCACACACATTTCTATCCTCCTCTCTCCTCCTCAGCTCTACCCCCCCACACACATTTCTATCCTCCTCTCTCCTCCTCACCTCTACCCCCTCACACACATTTCTATCCTCCTCTCTCCTCCTCAGCTCTAGCCCCCCACACACATTTCTATCCTCCTCTCTCCTCCTCACCTTTACCCCCCCACACGCATTTCTATCATCCTCTCTCCTCCTCACCTTTACCCCCCACACACATTTCTATCCTCCTCTCTCCTCCTCAGCTCTAGCCCCCCACACACATTTCTATCCTCCTCTCTCCTCCTCAGCTCTACCCCCCCACACACATTTCTATCCTCCTCTCTCCTCCTCAGCTCTACCCCCCCACACACATTTCTATCCTCCTCTCTCCTCCTCAGCTCTACCCCCCCACACACATTTCTATCCTCCTCTCTCCTCCTCAGCTCTACCCCCCCACACACATTTCCATCCTCCTCTCTCCTCCTCACCTCTACCCCCTCACACACATTTCTATCCTCCTCTCTCCTCCTCAGCTCTACCCCCCCACACACATTTCTATCCTCCTCTCTCCTCCTCACCTCTACCCCCTCACACACATTTCTATCCTCCTCTCTCCTCCTCACCTTTACCCCCCCACACGCATTTCTATCATCCTCTCTCCTCCTCACCTCTACCTCCCACACACATTTCTATCCTCCTCTCTCCTCCTCAGCTCTAGCCCCCACACACATTTCTATCCTCCTCTCTCCTCCTCAGCTCTACCCCCCACACACATTTCTATCCTCCTCTCTCCTCCTCACCTCTACCCCCACACATTTCTATCCTCCTCTCTCCTCCTCACCTCTAGCCCCCCACACACATTTCTATCCTCCTCTCTGCTCCTCATCTCTACCCCCCACACACATTTCTATCCTCCTCTCTCCTCCTCACCTTTACCCCCCACACGCATTTCTATCATCCTCTCTCCTCCTCACCTCTACCCCCCACACATTTCTATCCTCCTCTCTCCTCCTCAGCTCTAGCCCCCCACACACATTTCTATCCTCCTCTCTCCTCCTCACCTCTACCCCCCCACACACATTTCTATCATCCTCTCTCCTCCTCACCTTTACCCCCCACACGCATTTCTATCATCCTCTCTCCTCCTCACCTCTACCCCCCACACACATTTCTATCCTCCTCTCTCCTCCTCATCTCTACCCCCCCACACGCATTTCTATCATCCTCTCTCCTCCTCACCTCTACCCCCACACACATTTCTATCCTCCTCTCTCCTCCTCACCTCTACCCCCCCACACACATTTCTATCATCCTCTCTCCTCCTCAGCTCTACCCCCCCACACACATTTCTATCCTCCCTCTCCTCCTCACCTCTACCCCCACACACGTTTCTATCCTCCTCTCTCCTCCTCAGCTCTACCCCCCACACACATTTCTATCCTCCTCTCTCCTCCTCAGCTTACCCCCCACACACATTTCTATCCTCCTCTCTCCTCCTCAGCTCTACCCCCACACACATTTCTATCCTCCTCTCTCCTCCTCATCTCTACCCCCCACACGCATTTCTATCATCCTCTCTCCTCCTCACTCTACCCCCACACACATTTCTATCCTCCTCTCTCCTCACCTCTACCCCCCACACATTTCTATCATCCTCCTCTCCTCAGCTCTACCCCCCACACACATTTCTATCCCCCTCTCCTCTCACCTCTACCCCCCACACACGTTTCTATCCTCCTCTCTCCTCCTCAGCTCTACCCCCCACACACACACATTTCTATCCTCCTCTCTCCTCCTCAGCTCTACCCCCCACACACGTTTCTATCCTCCTCTCTCCTCCTCAGCTCTACCCCCCCACACACATTTCTATCCTCCTCTCTCCTCCTCAGCTCTACCCCCCCACACACATTTCTATCCTCCTCTCTCCTCCTCACCTCTCCCCCCTCACACACATTTCTATCCTCCTCTCTCCTCCTCAGCTCTAGCCCCCCACACACATTTCTATCCTCCTCTCTCCTCCTCACCTTTACCCCCCCACACGCATTTCTATCATCCTCTCTCCTCCTCACCTTTACCCCCCACACACATTTCTATCCTCCTCTCTCCTCCTCAGCTCTAGCCCCCCACACACATTTCTATCCTCCTCTCTCCTCCTCAGCTCTACCCCCCCACACACATTTCTATCCTCCTCTCTCCTCCTCAGCTCTACCCCCCCACACACATTTCTATCCTCCTCTCTCCTCCTCAGCTCTACCCCCCCACACACATTTCTATCCTCCTCTATCCTCCTCAGCTCTACCCCCCACACACATTTCCATCCTCCTCTCTCCTCCTCACCTCTACCCCTCACACACATTTCTATCCTCCTCTCTCCTCCTCAGCTCTACCCCCCCACACACATTCCTATCCTCCTCTCTCCTCCTCACCTCTACCCCCTCACACACATTTCTATCCTCCTCTCTCCTCCTCACCTTTACCCCCCACACGCATTTCTATCATCCTCTCTCCTCCTCACCTCTACCCCCCACACACATTTCTATCCTCCTCTCTCCTCCTCAGCTCTAGCCCCCCACACACATTTCTATCCTCCTCTCTCCTCCTCAGCTCTACCCCCCACACACATTTCTATCCTCCTCTCTCCTCCTCACCTCTACCCCCCACACACATTTCTATCCTCCTCTCTCCTCCTCACCTCTAGCCCCCCACACACATTTCTATCCTCCTCTCTGCTCCTCATCTCTACCCCCCACACACATTTCTATCCTCCTCTCTCCTCCTCACCTTTACCCCCCCACACGCATTTCTATCATCCTCTCTCCTCCTCACCTCTACCCCCCACACACATTTCTATCCTCCTCTCTCCTCCTCAGCTCTAGCCCCCCACACACATTTCTATCCTCCTCTCTCCTCCTCACCTCTACCCCCCCACACACATTTCTATCATCCTCTCTCCTCCTCACCTTTACCCCCCCCACACACATTTCTATCATCCTCTCTCCTCCTCACCTCTACCCCCCACACATTTCTATCCTCCTCTCTCCTCCTCATCTCTACCCCCCACACGCATTTCTATCATCCTCTCTCCTCCTCACCTCTACCCCCACACACATTTCTATCCTCCTCTCTCCTCCTCACCTCTACCCCCCACACACATTTCTATCATCCTCTCTCCTCCTCAGCTCTACCCCCCCCACACACATTTCTATCCTCCTCTCTCCTCCTCACCTCTACCCCCACACACGTTTCTATCCTCCTCTCTCCTCCTCAGCTCTACCCCCCACACACACATTTCTATCCTCCTCTCTCCTCCTCAGCTCTACCCCCCCCACACACGTTTCTATCCTCCTCTCTCCTCCTCAGCTCTACCCCCCACACATTTCTATCCTCCTCTCTCCTCCTCAGCTCTACCCCCCACACACGTTTCTATCCTCCTCTCTCCTCCTCAGCTCTACCCCCCCACACACATTTCTATCCTCCTCTCTCCTCCTCAGCTCTACCCCCCCACACACATTTCTATCCTCCTCTCTCCTCCTCACCTCTACCCCCACACACATTTTCTATCCTCCTCTCTCCTCCTCACCTCTACCCCCCCACACACATTTCTATCCTCCTCTCTCCTCCTCACCTTTACCCCCCACACATTTCTATCATCCTCTCTCCTCCTCACCTCTACCCCCCACACACATTTCTATCCTCCTCTCTCCTCCTCAGCTCTACCCCCCCACACACATTTCTATCCTCCTCTCTCCTCCTCAGCTCTACCCCCCACACACATTTCTATCCTCCTCTCTCCTCCTCAGCTCTACCCCCCACACACATTTCTATCCTCCTCTCTCCTCCTCACAACTACCCCCCACACACATTTCTATCCTCCTCTCTCCTCCTCACCTCTACCCCCCCACACACATTTCTATCCTCCTCTCTCCTCCTCAGCTCTACCCCCCACACATTTCTATCCTCCTCTCTCCTCCCTCAGCTCTACCCCCCACACACATTTCTATCCTCCTCTCTCCTCCTCAGCTCTACCCCCCCACACACATTTCTATCCTCCTCTCTCCTCCTCAGCTCTACCCCCCCACACACATTTCTATCCTCCTCTCTCCTCCTCAGCTCTACCCCCACACACATTTCTATCCTCCTCTCTCCTCCTCACCTCTACCCCCCACACACATTTCTATCCTCCTCTCTCCTCCTCACCTCTACCCCCCCACACACATTTCTATCCTCCTCTCTCCTCCTCAGCTCTACCCCCACACACATTTCTATCCTCCTCTCTCCTCCTCAGCTCTACCCCCCACACACATTTCTATCCTCCTCTCTCCTCCTCAGCTCTACCCCCCCACACACATTTCTATCATCCTCTCTCCTCCTCACCTCTACCC
Source organism: Oncorhynchus keta (assembly GCF_023373465.1). Classification (NCBI taxonomy): domain Eukaryota; kingdom Metazoa; phylum Chordata; class Actinopteri; order Salmoniformes; family Salmonidae; genus Oncorhynchus; species Oncorhynchus keta. Next base: position 20,340,916 of record NC_068444.1, on the reverse strand, counting down.
CCCACACACATTTCTATCCTCCTCTCTCCTCCTCAGCTCTACCCCCCCACACACATTTCTATCCTCTCTCCTCCTCAGCTCTACCCCCCACACACATTTCTATCCTCCTCTCTCCTCCTCACCTCTACCCCCACACACATTTCTATCCTCCTCTCTCCTCCTCAGCTCTACCCCCACACACATTTCTATCCTCCTCTCTCCTCCTCAGCTCTACCCCCCCCACACACATTTCTATCATCCTCTCTCCTCCTCACCTCTACCCCCACACACATTTCTATCCTCCTCTCTCCTCCTCAGCTCTACCCCCCACACACATTTATATCATCCTCTCTCCTCCTCACCTCTACCCCCACACACATTTCTATCCTCCTCTCTCCTCCTCAGCTCTACCCCCCACACACATTTCTATCCTCCTCTCTCCTCCTCACCTCTACCCCCACACACATTTCTATCCTCCTCTCTCCTCCTCACCTCTACCCCCCACACACATTTCTATCCTCCTCTCTCTCCTCCTCAGCCCCCCCACACATTTCTATCCTCCCCTCTCCTCCTCAGCTCTGCCCCCCACACACATTTCTATCCTCCTCTCTCCTCCTCAGCTCTACCCCCCCACACACATTTCTATCCTCCTCTCTCCTCCTCAGCTCTACCCCCCACACACATTTCTATCCTCCTCTCTCCTCCTCAGCTCTACCCCCCACACACATTTCTATCCTCCTCTCTCCTCCTCAGCTCTACCCACCCACACACATTTCTATCCTCCTCTCTCCTCCTCCCCCACACACACATTTCTATCCTCCTCTCTCCTCCTCACCCCCCCCACACACATTTCTATCCTCCTCTCTCCTCCTCACCCCCCCCACACACACATTTCTATCCTCCTCTCTCCTTCTCACCTCCACCCCCCCACACACACACACACTTCTACCGTACTCTATTCCTCTCCTCTCTGTGCTAGAGTAGTCAGTAATATGAACAAGGCCACAGCTGTGATGGTTCTGTAGTGTACCCTGACCCCCTACTCAATAGTGCATGTGTGAGTGGATATGTGTGTGTGTGTGTAGCTGTATGGCTCTGCTCTGTGTGGCTTCATGGAGTATTGAAACAGTTAATGTAATTCCCACTAGTGGAGAAGGAGCAGTAAACATGGTTGGGGGGCGTATGTAATTTGCACCGTGACATTGCCAGGGCCTTGGCTGTGAACACACGCTAACAAATTGCTGCTTAGATAAGCAAATCAACAGGGATCAGAAAATGGTTTCACTGGAGGCTCGGAGGGGCTGTGTGGGTGTGTGTGTGTGTGTAACACTGGCTGCTCGGAGAGGCACTGAGGACACAGTGGGAGAGAAGACAGGGAGAGGGATTGCCTTACTGGCATGATAATATGGTGACTGTTTGAGGTAATGTAGCTTCATTTATTCATCACTATTATAATGTCATCCATATTTGGAAGTCCCTCAATTGTCAGACGAAACTCGCTCAGGAGTCAGACTAAATGCTTTCAGTTATCAGACAAAATTCCTACTATGTCTACACACAGTGGAAGAGAGGGCAGGAAACCCTTACGAGGATTAAAGACTCAAATCAGGGCACCATGGCCTCCTCCAAAATCCGTCACACCAATAACAGGAAAATAACATTTTATTACCTGATCGTCCGTCCCGTTGGAAGTCTACGTGGTACCACTCCCCATCGTTGACCTTCTTGTTGATGGCTCTGGTCTTGGTGGTCCCTGACCCCATGTCCAGCAATAGATACAAGTGGCCATCCAGCATCTCGATGGCAAAGAAGTCCACCTTCAGTGTCAGGGGGCTCTTGGAATCCTTGAATTAAATCCCATCATTCTTTATTTAAAGTGCATTTAAAATCACAACACACTTTACAGTCAAACATTTTCAAAAACAATCAGGAGGCAATAAAAGAGATAAAATAACATAATAGGGAAGTCACCTTGGGAGCCTGTTTGGGCTTTCCGTGGCTAAAGAGGAGAAGCCCGTTAGGCTCTGTGGTACGGAAGTCCAAGGAGATGGAGCCCGTCTTCTTGGCGTTCCACTTGTTGAGTGTGATGAAGGACCCAGGGGTCTCGAAGGTGATGGGGTCAAGGGTCGCCACGTTCTCGCATTTAAAAGCCACAATGCCGTGAACCTTCATTTTGGCATCACCTTGTTTGGCCATCCTGGAGAGCTCGAGTCGCACGTCATTGTTTTTATACACAACCTAGGTTGATGCAGGGAGGAAAGGGGAGGGTAAGGGAGAAAAAGTTCAATCCATACAGCCAAAAGTAGTGCACTATACAGTACAGGAAAGAGGGTGCCATTTCGGACAAAAGCAATGTTTGGAAGTGTATGACCGGAAATTGACACTTTTCTGTGAACAATGCACTACTGGCCAAAGGTAATGCACTTTAAAGTGTACCATTTTGTATGCACCCCCTGTTTGGGAGTATGTGTGTTTGTCAGAATTCTGTTTGCAGAACTCAAACCACCCCCCTCGCCAAGACATCACCTCAATCCATCTACAAACACAAAGCCTATTACTGTTATACTATACTATTAGCCGCTACACATTAACTCACATTATCTCACCACTGGGATAGAAAAATACAAGTTAATACTCACAGAGAGAGTCATTTTGGCAGTTTAAAGCAAATTCCTGCTATTCTACACATTTTGCCATGGCTTATGCCATGATAATATGATATCTGAATGAAAGTGATTATCAAAATCATTGGGGGCCCCCTGGAGGTCAGGGCCCCTGTGGAAAAAAATGACAGAGGTCAGGACCTCTGTGTCCTCATATGTAGTTACGGCCCTGGTAGGTAGGGATGTAGGTAGGTAGGAAGGTGTGTGGCAGTAGGTAGGTTGATAAGGAGGTGTGTGGAGGTAGGGAGGTGGGAGGGAGGTTGGTTGGGTGGGTTGGTGGGTATGATGTGTGGAGGGAGGGAGGGAGGGAGGTGACTAAGTGTGTGTGAAGTGAGAGATGAGAGTAATGAGAGCTAACAGCTGTACACGATGCAGGTGTTGCAGTAAAAACGCTGATTAAGGCCTCAGCAGGAAACCTGATTAAAATATACCCTGCTGATGATGGATGTGCCTCTCACTACCAATCCACAAACATCTAAATTCATCAGGCTCCCACACACACACACACACACACACACACACACACACACACACACACACACACACACACACACACACACACACACACACACACACACACACACACACACACACACACACACACACACACACACACACACACACACACACACGCTATGCAATGTATTATCAGACTACACACTGACCTCAGAGACACAATGCACTCCACAGGAGCTGACAGCGGAACTACAGAGTCTATGTCCCAAAATGCCACCTATTTCCTATGTAGTGCACTAATTTTAACAAGGACCCATAGAGCTCTGGTCAAAAGTAATGCACTACATATGGAATAGGGTACGATTTGGGACGCAAACCAAGACAACAGAGAGACAGCAGCTAGCCTAAAGCTGAATCAGCACAACTTTATTAAATACCAGGCTATAATGCCATTAAGAAGGAAAAATCCACTAAACACCGATGACAAGCATCATCGTACAGTACCGTACTGCCCTGAATAAAATGTACCAATTGAACAATCGTCCCTACCTGATAAGTTGTCTGACGCTGTGTGTATCTGAAAGTATTTGCCAAGTTTTGTGGATACTGACAGACAGTAAGAATGTTAGGCATGTTTTATATGGGCACTGGTCAAAATTAGTGCACTTTGTAGGAAACAGTGTGCCATTTGGTGACACATCGGAGTGTAGATGGCTCTCCTGATTGCACAGACTGCATTATCCACACATTATCTTTAAGCACCTCATAGTCGATTAGGTTTTAGTGAGTATACACCGTTAGAAACGGGGAGAGCTGCCAAGACATGTTGGAAGAGGTGGTCATTATAACTGTATTAATGACTTCATCTATAAGGGTTTCTGTAAATATACAGTACCAGTCAAAAGTTTGGACACACCTACTCAGTTTTTCTTCATTTTTACTATTTTCTACATTGTAGAATAATAATGAAGACATCAACACTATGAAATAACACATGGAATCATGTAGTAACCAAAAAAGTGTTAAACAAATCAAAATATATTTAATATTTGAGATTCTTCAAAGTAGCCATCCTTTGCATTGATGACAGCTTTGCACACACTTGGCATTCTCTCAACCAGCTTCATGAGGTAGTCACCTGGAATGCTTTACTATTAACAGGTGTGCCTTGTTCAAAGCTAATGTGTGTAATTTCTTTCCTTCTTACTGTAATATGTTTGATCCATATTACAGAAGATAGACCTATTTGGTAAAATACCAAGTCCAAATGATGGCTCAAACAGCTCCAAAAAAGCAAAAAATAAACACTATACTAGATTACACTACACTAAACTTAAACAAAGGGATACAGTACACATCTATCTGAATTGTCTGGATAGTTTTTATATTTCTCACCTTCAAATAATTTTATCTCTTTCAATAATCAGAAACAGTTTGAAGAGTGGGGCACTGACATGAGGCAATATACACAGAACTGGATACACTTCATCTTATCTCTTCTAAGAAACGGTATCAATAACAGCTTGATAAAAGGGCATTGAATAATCTATAACAGCGCCAGGTGCAATTTTCAAGCTGTGTTAAAAAATATGCCATGAAAATACACTCTTAGAAGAAAAGGTGCTAAGTAGAACCATTATAGATGTCACGTCCGTCGTCGGAATGAGACCAAAGCGCAGCGTGGAAAGTGTACATCTTCTTTATATAAAATGAACACCAAAAAACAAGAAAAGATACACAAACGTAAAGTTCTGCAGGGATAATACAGCTACTGTGCAAAAACAAGATCCCACAAACTCAGGTGGAAAACAGGCTGCCTAAGTATGATTCACAATCAGAGACAACGATAGACATCTGCCTCTGATTGGGAATCAAACCCGGTCAACAAAGAAATAGAAAACTAGAATGCCCACCCAAATCACACCAAATAGAGAAATTAACATTCTCTCTAAGGTCAGGGCGTGACAATAGGGTACTTCGGTTTGTCCCAATAGGGGAATCCTTTTTGGTTCTACCTAGAACCCTCTATGACAGGTTCTACCAAGAACCATTTCATAATCTAAAGGTTCTTCCTAGAACCCCTCTATGTAGGGTTCTTCATAGAACACCCTGTATATGGTTTGACCTAGAACCCTCTATTAAGGGATCTACCAATAATCATTTTATCATCTAAACATTCTTCCTAGAACACACTATGAACGGTTCCACCAGTCTTACTAACCTTTAAAAATGTAATTATTTCTGACAATACACCCCCTCAAATTAAGTATTTGGCTATTTCAGCCATGCAATCTCCATAGAAAACATTGGCAGTAGAATGGCCTTTTGAAGAGTTCAGTGACTTTCAACGTGGCACCGTCATAGGATTCCATTTTTACAAGTGGATGTTGGTCAAATGTCTTCCCTGCTAGAGCTGTCCCTTTGTGTAGCATTGAATGTACATTTATGTTTTATTTTTTATTTCACCTTTATTTAACCAAGTAGGCTAGTTGAGAACAAGTTCTCATTTACAACTGCGACCTGGCCAAGATAAAGCATAGCAGTGTGAACAGACAACAAGACAGAGTTACACATGGAGTAACAATAAACAAGTCAATAACACAGTAGAAAAAAAAGAAAGAGTCTATATACATTGTGTGCAAAAGGCATGAGGAAGTAGGCGAATAATTACAATTTAGCAGATTAACACTGGAGTGATACATTTTCAGATGGTCATGTGCAGGTAGAGTTACTGGTATGCAAAAGAGCAGAAAAGTAAATAAATAAAAACAGTATGGGGATGAGGTAGGTAAATTGGGTGGGCTATTTGCCGATGGATTATATATAGCTGCAGCGATCGGTTAGCTGCTCAGATAGCAGATGTTTAAAGTTGGTGAGTGAGATAAAAGTCTCCAACTTCAGCGATTTTTGCAATTCGTTCCAGTCACAGGCAGCAGAGAACTAGAAGGAAAGGCAGCCAAATGAGGTGTTGGCTTTAGAGATGATCAGTGAGATACACCTGCTGGAGCGCGTGCTACGGGTGGGTGTTGCCATCGTGACCAGTGAACTAAGGTAAGACGGAGCTTTACCTAGCATGGACTTGTAGATGACCTGGAGCCAGTGGGTCTGGCGACGAATATGTAGCGAGGGCCAGCCGACTAGAGCATACATGTCGCAGTGGTGGGTGGTATAAGGTGCTTTAGTAACAAAACAGATGGCACTGTGATAAACTGCATCCAGTTTGCTGAGTAGGGTATTGGAAGCTATTTTGTAGATGACATCGCCGAAGTCGAGGATCGGTAGGTTAGTCAGTTTTACTAGGGTAAGTTCGGCGGCGTGAGTGAAGGAAGCTTTGTTGCGAAATAGAAAGCCGACTCTAGATTGGAGATGTTTCAAGAGGAATACCTACGTGAGAATGCTGTTCATCGACTACAGCTCAGCATTTAACACCATAGTGCCCTCCAAGCTCGTCATCAAGCTCGAGACCCTGGGTCTCGACCCCGCCCTGTGCAACTGGGTACTGGACTTCCTGTCGGGCCGCCCCCAGGTGGTGAGGGTAGGCAAGAACATTTCCACCCCGGTGATCCTCAACGCTGGGGCCCCACAAGGGTGCGTTCTGAGTCCTCTTCTGTACTCCCTGTTCACCCACGACTACGTGGCCACGCACGCCTCCAACTCAATCATCAAGTTTGCGGACGACACAACAGTGCTAGGCTTGATTACCAACAATGACCAGACGGCCTACAAGGAGGAGGTGAGGGCACTCGGAGTGTGGTGTCAGGAAAATAACCTCACACTCAACGTCAACAAAACTAAGGAGATGATTGTGGACTTCAGGAAACAGCAGAGGGAACACCCCCCTATCCACATTGATGGGACAGTAGTGGAGAGGGTAGTAAGTTTTAAGTTCCTCGGCGTACACATCACAGACAAACTGAATTGGTTCACCCACACAGACAGCATTGTGAAGAAGGCGCAGCAGTGCCTCTTCAACCTCAGGAGGCTGAAGAAATTCGGCTTGTCACCAAAAGCACTCACAAACTTCTACAGATGCACAATCGAGAGCATCCTGGCGGGCTGTATCACCGCCTGGTACGGCAACTGCTCCACCCACAACCGTAAGGCTCTCCAGAGGGTAGTGAGGTCTGCACAACGCATCACCGGGGGCAAACTACCTGCCCTCCAGGACACCTACACCACCCGATGTCACAGGAAGGCCATAAAGATCATCAAGGACAACAACCACCCGAGCCACTGCCTGTTCACGCCGCTATCATCCAGAAGGCGAGGTCAGTACAGGTGCATCAAAGCTGGGACCGAGAGACTGAAAAGCAGCTTCTATCTCAAGGCCATCAAACTGTTAAACAGCCACCACTAACATTGAGTGGCTGCTGCCAACACACTGACTCAACTCCAGCCACTTTAATAATGGGAGTTGATGGGAAATGATGTAAAATATATCACTAGCCACTTTAAACAATGCTACCTAATATAATGTTTACATACCCTACACTATTCATCTCATATGTATATGTATATACCGCACTCAATACCATCTACTGTATCTTGCCTATGCCGCTCTGTACCATCACTCACTCATATATCTTTATGTACATATTCTTATCCCCTTACACTTGTGTCTATAAGGTAGTAGTTTTGGAATTGTTAGCTAGATTACTTGTTGGTTATTACTGCATTGTCGGAACTAGAAGCACAAGTATTTCGCTACACTCGCATTAACATCTGCTAACCATGTGTATGTGACAAATAAACATTTATTGATTTGATTTGATTTGATTTTGAGTCTGGAAGGAGAGTTTACAGTCTAGTAATTATAGATGTTCACATATTCTAGGTCGGAACCATCCAGGGTGGTGATGCTAGTCGGGCGGTGCAGGCAGCGAACGGTTGGAAAGCATGCATTTGGTTTTACTAGCGTTTAAGAGCAGTTGGAGGCCAAGGAAAGAGTGTTGTAAGGCATTGAAGCACGTTTGGAGGTAGATAGCACAGTGTCCAAGGAAGGGCCAGAAGTATACAGAATGGTGTCATCTGCGTAAAGGTGGATCAGGGAATCGCCCGCAGCAAGAGCGGCATCATTGATATATACAGAGAAAAGAGTCGACCTGAGAATTGAACCCTGTGGCACCCCCATAGAGACTGCCAGAGGACCGGACAACATGCCCTCCGATTTGACACACTGAACTCTGTCTGCAAAGTAGTTGGTGAACCAGGCAAGGCAGTCATTAGAAAAACCGAGGCTACTGAGTCTGCCGATAAGAATATGGTGATTGACAGAGTCGAAAGCCTTGGCCATGCCGATGAAGACGGCTGCACAGTACTGTCTTTTATCGATGGCGGTTATGATATCGTTTAGTACCTTGAGCGTGGCTGAGGTGCACCCGTGTCCGGCTCGGAAACCAGATTGCACAGCGGAGAAGGTTCGGTGGGATTCGAGATGGTCAGTGATCTGTTTGTTGACTTGGCTTTCGAAGACCATAGATAGGCAGGGCAGGATGGATATAGGTCTGTAACAGTTTGGGTCCAGGGTGTCTCCCCCTTTGAAAAGGGGGATGACCGCGGCAGGTTTCCACATGCAAAAACACACTTAAAAACATTATATTCTGAAATCACCCTGCAATAGATGATGCTTGGAAATATGATACAGTATATGGTTCTACTGTACAGTATGTAGAACCCTTCTTGCCTTCCAAATAATCGTCAAAGAACCCTTTCTTCCAATTACAGTTCTTAGGATGTTATAGAACCCTATCCCACTGCAAAGAACCCTTTCTTCCAATTACAGTTCTTAGGATGTTATAGAACCCTATCCCACTGCAAAGAACCCTTTCTTCCAAAAACAGTTCTTAGGATGTTAAAGAACCCTATCCCACTGCAAATAACTATTTTTTATAAGAGTGTAGATGAAACCTATTGGGAATGAAACAAAAACGATTTGACAATAATCTCTTGGCAGGAGTGTTAGAGAGGGTGGGAGGGGGAGGGAGAGCGAGACGGTGGGAGGTGGATGATATCTCTATAAGAGGAGCTGAAAGGGAGAGAGAGAGGGAGAGAGAGAGAGAGAGGGAGAGAGAGAGAGGGAGAGAGAGAGAGAGAGAGAGAGAGAGAGAGAGAGAGAGAGAGAGAGAGAGAGAGAGAGAAATAAAAACAAAAAAATAAAGGAGAATGGTACTCCACTAATTTGTCATCAGACTCGGGCCATGACATCTAGGCTATTACAGCACTGGTGTTTTGTCATCACAACAGAATAGTACAGCAGCAGCTAGAACTGGGACCTGCAGACATATTCTGAAACATGGCACATGAGATGGAGAGTGTGAATGTGTGACTGGTTGGTTGTGTGACTGTGTGTGTGTGTGCGTGTGTGTGTGCGCACTATGCCCAGGCACATGTCATCAATCAGAGTTGCTAAGGCAACTTGCTACTGCTTGATCACTGCTCATATGTCATATGTCATCATCCTGCAACCAATGCCTACAGATCAAGGCTTATATGTCAGCTTCCTGCGACCATTGCCTACAGAACAGAGGTCACATGTCATCATCCTGGGACCACTGCCTACAGAACTTAGCTCACATGTCATCCTGGGACCACTGCCTACAGAACAGAGGTCATATGTCATCCTGGGACCACTGCCTACAGAACAGAGGTCATATGTCATCCTGGGACCACTGCCTACAGAACAGAGGTCATATGTCATCCTGGGACCACTGCCTACAGAACAGAGGTCATATGTCATCCTGGGACCACTGCCAACAGAACAGAGCTCACATGTCATCATCCTGGGACCACAGCCTACAGAACAGAGCTCACATGTCATCATCCTGGGACCACTGCCTACAGAACAGAGCTCACATGTCATCATCCTGGGACCACTGCCTACAGAACAGAGGTCATATGTCATCCTGGGACCACTGCCTACAGAACAGAGCTCACGTGTCATCCTGGGACCACTGCCTACAGAACAGAGCTCACATGTCATCATCCTGGGACCACTGCCTACAGAACAGAGCTCACATGTCATCATCCTGGGACCACTGCCTACAGAACAGAGCTCACATGTCATCATCCTGGGACCACTGCCTACAGAACAGAGCTCACATGTCATCATCCTGGGACCACTGTCTACAGAACAGAGCTCACATGTCATCATCCTGGGACCACTGCCTACAGAACAGAGCTCACATGTCATCATCCTGGGACCACTGCCTACAGAACAGAGCTCACATGTCATCATCCTGGGACCACTGCCTACAGAACAGAGCTCACATGTCATCATCCTGGGACCACTGTCTACAGAACAGAGCTCACATGTCATCATCCTGGGACCACTGCCTACAGAACAGAGCTCACATGTCATCATCCTGGGACCACTGCCTACAGAACAGAGCTCACATGTCATCATCCTGGGACCACTGTCTACAGAACAGAGCTCACATGTCATCCTGGGACCACTGCCAACAGAACAGAGCTCACATGTCATCCTGGGACCACTGCCTACAGAACAGAGCTCACATGTCATCATCCTGGGACCACTGCCTACAGAACAGAGCTCACATGTCATCATCCTGGGACCACTGCCTACAGAACAGAGCTCACATGTCATCATCCTGGGACCACTGCCTACAGAACAGAGCTCACATGTCATCATTCTGGGACCACTGGCTACAGCATAGGGCTCATATTTCATGAACCTCAGACAACTGCTAACATACAGAGCAGAGCCAGGCTGAACTGGCCTGGGTGGAGGCTTATGTTTACATGTTATCCAACAGACAAATCAAGATGCTGCAGAGAGGTTGTCACTCTGCTCGAAGGTCACAACATGGTACTATTGCCTACAGTAGGGCTATAACAAGACCTACCCACATGAAGAAGTACTATAGTATATGCTATGCTAGGAATACTATAGTATTCACTGTAGTGTTTTTGTGGATTTTACTGTAGCATTCATTGTAGTGATTTTGCGGAATGTAGTATTTTCTGTAGTGTACTGTAGTATTTACAGTTTACTATAGTATAAATGGGTCTTTCTATAAACTAGAGTAACAGTGAGTATTTCCTAAGCTGGACATCTTGTTAAAGCTGTTGATAAGTCATTGATAATAATCTGCAAATGTTTTTTATGTCATTGCATTAAGATATAAGGGGAAATCATAGATATATTCAATAAAATTCACAAGTTGATTTAAAACTTATGTTTAACCCTTTATCATGGTTGGTGTCTTGACAGATTTTTCCCAAAATCGTGTGACATAAAACATAACATTTCTGTCCTTGCATTTATGGCAGTCTACGTTGTCGTTATATCATATATTAATCATGAATCAGTTAAATTAGACATTGGACTTGTAAGAAACCTTGTAAGAATCCTGGATCTTGCTGTAGGAATGTTTTTTGTATAGAGATCTCAGAAAGAAATGCAAACATTTATTGTTTTCCTTATGTTACGGGGTGAAAACAATTTACATGGGCACACACAAGTACAAAATGATGTACAGTACGCGAATGCAAAATCGAATGCTTCTAATCGAAAGAGTCCCCTTACCTTGGTAATTAATACCTAAATCAAAACTGTCAATAACGTGGTTCTTCAATAATTAAGCATAATACTTGTTGGATGCGCATTTAGTGTCCACCTGATTAGTTACGCCATGATATTTTCACACATCCTCATCCAGGAAGGAATTTTCTGAATGACAGTCACGTCACGGACAGCATTTGTGATAGCACATGCAATACAACAACAGCCCAAGTGCTAGGAAAAAGGTGTTCGCCAGGAATGTCCAGAATATGTTGGTGTCTTATTCGTTATGCCGGCGAAGCGAGTTGTGCCTGGATCCATGTTAGATCTAATATCCTTTGCGAATTGAATCGTTAGATTTGTTAGATCTTTTTGTGGACACAGTCAACTGTGCACAATTGTATAGGATAGAAGCAACACCTAACGCTATTCCTATTAATTATTCTGTGTATAATGACAAAAAATGACATAGCCTTGTGGGCTTATTCACACTATGATCTGGTAATGATATAACATGACTAATCCATTTTGTTTTCCATGTTACACATGTCATTTTAATGAATACAAGGGGCTTGAAGCAGCCTACTTGAATTTGGAGCTCAGAAATGCAAGTACTGGAATAGTCATACCTTGAAAATCAGACATTTCCTCAATCTGGTGCTTGAAAGGTCTTTGTAATTATTGTAACCAATGTAGAAGTTCTCCTGCTCCCTTATACTTATCTGTGATTTAGTTTTTGTGAGAGACGTGGCCACCTTCATTTGTTTGCCGCAGCTACAATTGAAGGGTGCTGTGCTACTCTGTTGCAGTAAAACCATGTGCGGTTATTATGAAGATGACAACATCTAATGCTGGCTTCAACTTGGCTTTCCATACAAATCCTTCCATTAAAAAAGGAACCTGGTGCTTGGTCACTTCCTCATTATAAAAACAGTGATGTTTAGATTCAAAGTGTGAGATTAATGCTGCCGCTATTCGTGGCTTTATTATGTGTGCCTGCGTCAGTCACATAGGCCACAGAAAAATCTCCACGCATTAAATTTATTTTTCAGGCAATATTCTCACATATTTTAGAATGTAATAATAATTATAATATCAATGCATTGGTACTGCCCAATAAATCATTATTGTTGTAGTGGTAATGGCCTACTTCATGGACACTTTTTGCATGCTTTTGGGGGGAGAGGTTCTATATTAGGCCCTACATCTACAATTATATAAACTATACAATTGTATAACATTGATGTCCTTGAAAATTACAATTAAGTGCTTGAAAAAGTCCCTGAAAGTCCATGAATTTGACTTGTCAATATCTGTATGAACCCTGCTTAAAGGATGTATACTCCTAGTCCTATGTTGTGTAGGTGGAGTTATGAGACATGCATATATTCACTTTAATTCCTCGATGTACACAGGTAGAACTGCATGAAAATCCTTTTCTATTTTTGTTTCAAATCATTTTGAAATGTTGATCCCAATGTCACACATTGGTGCCATTATTTATAGAAAGACCCAAATACTGTAGTAAAAGAAGAGTAGTATATACTATAGTAATTACTGTAGTATGCTGTAGTATTTACTGCAGTTTTTTGTGGATTGTAGTATCCTGAAGTATCCTGTAGTTTACTGTAGTGTTTTTTCGCACTATAGTATGGTATACAGCAACATTTACTCTAGTGTTTTTGGGGACATTACTGTAATATTATCTCTGTTTTTGCCGTCCGAAGGAAGAAATAGAGGCAGCGGAAGTGGAAAGGTGATATTACGAGGAGAAATACAAACGAGGCAAGCACGAGAGGCAGCCCCAATTTCTTGGGGGACACGAGTGGGGAGCGTGTGACTGGTCAGGCACCGCGTTATGCAGAGATGCACACGGTGTCTCCAGTTCGCATTCATAGCCCAGTGTGCACTATTCCAGCTCCTCACATTTTCCGGGCTAGAATGGGCATCCAGCCAGGATGGATGGTGCCGGCTCAGCGCTCCTGGTCTCCAGTACACCTCCTTGGACCAGGATATCCTGTGCCGGCTCTACGTACGGTGTCTCTGGTGCGTCTGCACAGCCCAGTGCGTCCTGTGCTAGCGCCCCGCACTTGCCGGGCTCAAGTGAGCATCCAGCCAGTACGCATTGTGCCAGCTCTAGGCTCCAGATCTCCAGTGCGCATCAACAGGTCAGTACGTCCTGTGCCTGCTCCCCGCACTCACCCTGAGGTGCGTGTCCCCAGCCTGGTACCACCAGTGCCGGCACCACGCACCAGGCCTCCAGTGCGCCTTCACAGTCCAGTAAGTCCTGTGCCTCCTCCCCGCATGTTTCACGTTCCCCAACATTTCACAGTCCTTAACCGACGACGACGCGCCACAGTCCAGAACCTCCGACGACGGGCCACAGTCCGGAACCTCCGACGACGGGCCACAGTCCGGAACCTCCGGCGACGGGCCACAGTCCGGAACCTCCGACGACGGGCCACAGTCCGGAACCTCCGACGACGGGCCACAGTCCGGAACCTCCGGCGACGGGCCACAGTCCGGAACCTCCGACGACGGGCCACAGTCCGGAACCTCCGGCGACGGGCCACAGTCCTGAACCTCAGACGACGGGCCACAGTCCGGAACCTCCGGCGACGGGCCACAGTCCGGAGCATCCTGAGCCGGTCCCCAGCCCGTGGTCTCCAGAGACGGTCCCCAGCCCAGGGTCTCCAGCGACGGTCCCCAGTCCGTGGTCTCCAGAGACGGTCCCCAGCCCGTGGTCTCCAGAGACGGTCCCCAGCCCGTGGTCTCCAGAGACGGTCCCCAGTCCGTGGTCTCCAGTGACGGTCCCCAGCCCAGGGTCCCTGGCCGGGGGTCTCTAGCGACGGTCCCCAGTCCGGAGTCTCCAGAGACGGTCCCCAGCCCGTGGTCTCCAGCGACAGTCCCCAGTCCGTGGTCTCCAGCGACGGTCCCCAGCCCAGGGTCCCTGGGGGTCTTTGTGACGGTCCCCAGGTGGGGTCCGGACCTTTGTGGGGTGGGGGGGGTTACTATCACGCTCTGACCTTTTAATATCTCTGTTTTCTTTATATATTGGTTAGGTCAGGGTGTGACGAGGGTGGGTATGCTAGATTTGTATTGTCTAGGGTTTTTGTATGTCTAGGAGTTTAGAAGGTCTAGGTATTTGTATGTCTATGGTGGCCTGATATGGTTCCCAATCAGAGGCAGCTGTTTATCGTTGTCCCTGATTGGGGATCATATTTAGGTAGCCCTTTTGTGTTTGTGGGTTCTTATTCTATGTTTAGTTGCCTGTGTGCACTATTCGTATTAGCTTCACGTTTCGTTCGTATTGTTGTTTTGTTCTGTCTTTAATTAAAAGAAGAATGTACGCATGCCACGCTGCACCATGGTCTCCTTCATATAACGATTGTGACAAATATTTACAAGCATATATTTGGTATTTTTACTTTGACATAGAAGTGGGGGGCTTTCTCCTTGAATAAACCTACTGAAGAAATACAAAAACAGCTCATTTTCCATACTATGTCGGTAGGTAGGTAGGACTGGGTTCTGAACAGAGAGTTAAAAGGTTCTGCTCTCTCTATAACTTGTAGGGAACACAATATATGGTCTATACATGGCATGTAGGTTTCTCACTTGTGGGAGGCACAAATTGGGATATAGGGGAGGGGAATGGTATATGCAAATTAAATACTGTAGTATTTACTATAGCGTAAAAATGTAGTGTTTTTGCAGACTGTAGTGTTTTTGCTGACATTTCTGTAGTATTTACTACAGTGATTTTCGTGTGGATAACACTGTAGTATTTACTATAATATTTTACAGTATACTACAAAATTATATAGTAAGTACTGCACATTATGGGGCTGCAAGTAGCCTAGTGGTTAGAGCATGGGATTAGTAACCAAAAGGTTGCAAGATCGAATCACTGGGCTGACAAGGTAAAAATCTGTCGTTCTGCACCTGAACAAGGCAGTTACCCCACCGTTCCTAGGCCGTCATTGAAATTTGTTCTTAACTGACTTGCTTAGTTAAATAAAAAATTATCAAGGCATACTATAGTATTCTACAAGCTGTAGTATTGTTTATGTGTGTAGTAACACCATAGAAATATAATCAAATTCTGTGCGTCTCCAGAATTAGAAATATAGTTTTACTTCCATTGTCACTGTGCTCACAGCTGATACCACCTGGCACACATGGGACTATACTACATGCTATACTATAATACGGCCTAGTTATGTTCAACTCCAGACTTTGTTTGTGCCAGGTTAACTAAACTGGCACATACACTGTACATAGATATCCAGTATAAGGCCTGGTAACAAGCATAGGAGGACTGCAGAATTAGGATGTGAGTTGATGTAACCCCACATCGATACACTTCTTTAATTTCTGCCAGACATATGTTATAAATATACACACAGTGCTTTCTGCCAGTGCCCCATTAGATGGCTTTAGGAAGAAAGGACTGGGATAAATGGGGACCCTCTCTGACTCTCTTCCACTGGGACACTTCATAGCAACTACAGGCCTTATTCATCACTGCCAACTGCCAACCCACTCCAGCCTTGATCACAGTGCCAGAAAACCACAGAAGACTGGGGTAAGATTTCTGTGGACATTTTGGCATGGAGGTGTATGAGAGAGTGTTGAATTTGGTCAACCAAAAAAGTAATTGCTAATTTTCTACGTGAAGATGATTTGATCTAATAGAAGTTCCATGATGATTAGGTTATGCACTGATGTAAATGGACGCAAGTGGCATTTCGGCAACTGTTCATAGAGATTGATAGACGACTCCTAATTTATATAACTTTTTAGCATAGAGGGCAACTACCGCTCAGCCCAGTCAAAGCTCTTCTCTGTCCCAGCACTCCAATTGCGGAACAAGTCAGGACAGAGGAGTCCCTGCCCATGTTCTGAAAATGTTGAAACTCTACCTTTTTGAAGAGTATCTTATAAAACAACTCTCACGGCGCTCCCGACACACCCCATTCCATTGGTAGAGTTGTCACTTGAATATCTTGTCAATATAATAGACAATTGTGGTCCTTCTGTAGCACAGTTGGTAGAGCATGGCGCTTGTAACGCCAGGGTAGTGGGTTCGATTCCCAGGACCACCCATACGTAGAATGTATGCACACATGACTGTAAGTCGCTTTGGATAAAAGTGTCTGCTAAATGGCATATATTATTATTATTATCTTGAGGGATGGCACCACAACATTGCTGATAAATGCCTTGATCTAACCCCAGAAAACCCCAAAAGACTGGAGGATTTGTGTTCCCCCATGTGGCGTGGAGGACAGACAGGACTAGGTGTACAGTCCAAATCGCACCCTTTTACCTATTCCCTTCTCTCGTCAAAAGTAATGCAGTATATAGGGAATAGGGTGCCATTTGGGAAACAGCCTATCAGACTGCAAGGAGGGCACCAGGCCTAGATGTCTCTCTTTGTCTTCTCAGTAGCTCTATGGCTGCGTCTCAAATGGCACCCTATTCCCTATATCGTGCCTTACTTTTGATCAGAACCCTATGGGAATAGGGTACCATTTGGGATGCGCCTCCATGTATCACCTCAGAGGCACTCCTCTAACGAAGACATGCATGCCCCTTAACGAGATAGAACCCTTTAATGAGCTCTAGCTCCTAATGAGCTCCTAGCGCTAACGAGGTAGAGTCGGAGCGTGAACATGTGGTCTACACCCTGACTGCTTATTAAGACTCTGTCGCCTCAGAACTTATATGTTAGGTTCCGTGAGGACGAGATGCTCGGTTGGAGGTGAGGAGAGAAGTAGGTAAGAAATGTAGGGGGAGCAGAAGGGAAGAAATGTAGGGGGAGCAGAAGGGAAGAAATGTAGGACACCACACAAGGAAAATAGGGAGGGGAAAACTACTGAAAAGAGAGAGCGAGAGAGAGACAGGGACAGGGACAGAGACAGAGAGAGAGACAGAGACAGGGACAGAGGGACAGAGAGAGAGAGACAGAGAGAGAGAGAGAGAGAGAGAGAGGAGAGAGAGAGAGAGACAGGGAGAGAGGACAGAGAGAGAGAGAGAGAGAGAGAGAGAGAGAGAGAGAGAGACAGAGAGACAGAGAGATACAGAGAGACAAGAGTCAGAGACAGAGAGAGAGAGAGAGAGAGAGAGAGAGAGAGAGAGAGAGAGAGAGAGAGAGAGAGGAGAGAGAGAGGGAGAGAGAGAGAGAGAGAGAGAGAGAGAGAGAGATAGAGAGAGAGAGAGAGAGAGACAGAGATAGGGAGAGAGGAGAGAGGAGGGAGAGAGAGAGAGAGAGAGAGAGAGGGGGGAGAGAGAGGGAGAGAGAGAGAGAGAGAGAGAGAGAGAGAGAGAGAGAGAGAGAGAGAGAGAGAGAGAGAGAGAGAGAGGGAGAGAGAGAGAGATGGGGTAAACGTCAGAGAGGAAAAAGAGACAAGGAGAAAAGGGTAGATAAATGACTTATTTCGAAATTGAAAGATACATGAAGGGAACCTTTTATTGCACTTCTTGGAAGATGTACTTCTCAAGAGTGGACTGTATTCCTTGGTGTCTGCTGATGTCAGCATCCCCATTAAGCACCCACTGTAATATTTAGCAGAACATAACAGAATGGGAACATGGAAACACCTCCCTTTACCAGCGTGTTCCAGCATGTATGACTACTGAATACCTTCTATTTGCTCTATATAATATTATTGTAATATATCATATAATATTATTGCGAAGCATCTTTTGAAACTACAGAGAACAATTTGATCTTGAATAGTCTGATCCTGATATGACAGGAACGGCTTTCTCAGCGTCTCTCTCTTTTGATTGTAGTGCATAAGTACAGTATACCATTTGTGTTCAAAGATTTTGTATCCAATTTAAAACCCTTGCTTTAGGTTCTGCAAACAGAATTGTCTTGGCAGGAGACCCCCTCTGAGGTATGACAGTGAGGAGTACAGAGTGTTGGGTCGGATTGGGAACTGACTTAGAACTCTGACTTTAGAACGTAATAGTTCTGCAAACAGAAGTCTCCTTGCTTCCTAAACTCCTAGCAGGATATCTCCTCCCCACCCCCTGAGGTATGTCAGTAAAGGCTATGGAGTGTTGAGTGCTGGGCATCGTCCCAAATGGCACTCAATTCCATTTATAGTGCACTCTGGTCATTAACTATTTAGGAAATAGGGTGCCATTTTGGGACTCATCCCCAGAACTGGTCATGGAAATTCACCTGGCAGAGCTGCAGGGGGGAGACTCCCACACAGACGAGAAGGGGCTCTGGTGGGGTACAGTGGGGTGTGTGTTTGTGTGTGTGTGTGTGTGTGTGAGTGTGGGGGGTGGGGGGGGGTCAGGATTAGGAGAACGAGTGTCTGTTTAAAGGGGTACTCCAGGATTTTGGCAATAAGGCCCGTTATCTACTTCCCTAGAGTCAGATGACCTTCTGGATACCATTTGTACAGTATGTCTTTGTGTCCAGTGTCGGAGGTAGTTTTGCGAGCCAAAGCTAATTAGAGTTAGCGCAGTGACTGAGAGTCTATGAGTATCTACTAGCATGCAACAGTCCCTTAGAGATGATTAAAATAAAGCAAAGTGTGTCTGGAAGAGCAAGGGTCTGTTCAGTACTCCTTGCGTGTCCCCAATGATGTACTGTACACTCCACACTCCCTTCCCTGAGAATAGTGCACAGTGTTTGATGTGATGCCCACTCCCTAACCTGAAAGTATTTCACAGCGTTTGATGTGATGCCCATTCCTCTACCCTGAGAATAAGCACAGCGTGTTGGTGTTTACCTCTTTCAGGCAACCCATAAAGTTGTTGCTAACAGGTGATCCAGGCAGGTCAGCCGTGCTAGGACTCCCGCCAACATAGAAAAAGTCGTCGGAGCCTAGCATGGTGTAGTCTTCTTGAGTATACCCTGTGGTGGTCAGTATCCCATCCACGGATATAGTTACCTAGACAACAAAGCACAGGGAAAGGACACGCTATTCTCAGATAGCCTATCAGAGCTCTCAGTCCAGCGGCTTTCTGCCTCTGATATATAGTCTCTGAGTCTGTGATAGTATTGTTTTTCCTCTATAGATTTTTGGTAAAGATTATAGAAACCCATTTTCATGTCTGTTTTTTATTTTTTTCTTGTTTTTTTTTGTTTATTTTGTCCAGTTTAGGATTAGTAGTTTGAGATGTAGACTGCTAGCCCCCCATGGAATTGATAAAGCTAGTTAGCTAGGAAGTTAGTTAGTTGCCCCAGACTAAGTGTGTTAGTAAGTTAGCCCCTACTGCAACTCAAAAGGAATTTCAGCAGACACAAAAATGGTGTTAGTAGAATGTTATCTAGGTTAGTTTCGCTAGGGTTACATATTAGTAAAAGTTAATAAGCAGTTTGTTTTCTAATAAAAAAGAAAAGAACAGCGTGCGAGTGGGTTAGATATAGAAAGCAGAAAGCAAGTAGAAGCCACAACCACAGGTTTAGCGTTTAGCGTAATACACAGAAATTAGTTTTTTCAGAAAGACAAAAGTAAGGTGTTTTTGTCTTTTCTTTTTGCATGTGAGCACACAAAAAGACATGTTCCCCAAGATGGTGTTAGTTAATAGGTTAAGGAAAAATTGTTTTGGTCCGACACTTTGCGCTTGTGTCGGATGTATGCAGAAGCGCATGATTGGTGGATCGTGCAAAAAAAATTAAAAGCACCAATGACAACGACAGCTGGACTGGACGAGTGGTCGGGAAGTGTGAGCATGTGCAGCGTTCAGCGCAGCATTCAGAATGCATGCCATGCAGAGTGAATGGGAAATAGAACACTGGCTGAGCCAATGAGCATCAGGCCAGCCAGGCAGGAGTCAGACATGGGTCCTCCTTTGTTAACCACTGCTTGATGCAAAAGGCTCGAAACGATGCTCCTAAAAACGTGATTGGACAGGAGACAGGAAGTAAAAATAACAGGAAGTGGTGAAAACCAACCGACGGATGAAAATATAGAAAAAATAAAAAGGTCAAAACGTAAGCAGAAAGAGTACCAACCGCAGTTCCCCCTTTTTTGTTAATGACGTCTACAGTAAGAAAAGATAGAAAAGAAACACACGGCAAACCCAAACTAAGAAACAATTAGAATGATATCTACCGAACAATGTAGTTTGTTTACCATAGCGTGTCCAATGCCTGAGTGCTTTGTGGAAAAGGGGGGAGAAAGGAAATTAAAAACTGTGAACAGAATAACGATAGTTACTCAAAAAAGAGATGACGGTTAACTACCAAAAGTTAGTACATTGCTGAGTTTGTTGTTGTTGTTGTTGTTGTTGTTAATAAACATTAAAAAAAGAGATTGGTTAGTAGTATGACACATTCCATGAATGACATGTTAGTTGTTGTTTTTCAAAGCATGTTAGTAACATAGAGTAAAAAAGGGCAAAATAAGTAATTTTTACAAGATAAAAAGCAGACTAAGAAAGACTAGCGAAAATGCCTCCACAAGTGGAAGTGAGCTAGCCAGCGTTGGATCGATTGGTGACTCCCTAGACCAGACTCGTAGACCGGACTGCCTGGGTAGGCATCAACAACCCCAACCCCCACCCCTCTGACACGGTATGATTGACAGACATCAAATGGTTCATAAGAGAGAATGCCTAAAGCGCATCAGTCGACCCTCTTTAACGAAAGTCTTTCAGATCTTTGGGTTCATTTGATACATTCTTTCATTATTAGGACCAGTTTAGGACCATGTTCATGATTTTCAAGACCCGTTACAGACCAAGATTCCGACCGATCCCATCCGTTGGGACGTCGGTGGTCAGGAAATCATCTTATATTACTTTACCTCCATTTGGGTCTTATTGATGGACTTTAGGATCACTTTACTGTAATGAAACAAAGCAAAGACCCTGACACAGAATGAGAAGGAGAATGGAGATTGGATTCCCCTGTTGAGCATGCACTTTCATTATGCATTCTTAATGTTATCACAATTAAATCCAATTTTAACATTGCTGAAATCATCTCAATATTTATATATATATATTTTTAAAACTTTTTGTCAGTGTGGCGTTTCAAAACAAACAATCCCCTACTATCCGAGCAGGAACACATCTAGAGAGAGCTAGTGTGTTGGTAGAATGCCTTACAAGAGATCCTCAATAAAACCAGTATCTTCAATACTTCCAACTCTATGTCATAAAGCAAACTGTGTCGCTTGTAAACTGTGTTGCTTTTATTTTTCTTAATTTTGCGTTTATTCTATTTTTTAGGGGTGTAACAGTTGAGCGTGTGTTGAGCAGCCAAAGACCCAGAGGTCCCCAACAAAAAGGCTGATCCTCGAAAAGTAAATACTTGTGGTCACAACTACAATATAGAGGAATGGATGACTCAGAGATCAGCAACTCTGAACAAAGTGACGCTCGGGAAGCTATGTAGTTTTTCACATGATCTTTCCTCTACTGATGCCTTTCCTCACTGGTCTAGATATGTCCCTGCTCAAATGCAGCACTGCGTTCTTCATGTTGTACTACAGATCAAATCATTATTACCATCAATCCAAATACTTATGCCAAAATGGGTCAAATTCATTTGATTGTAATAATCAAATTCAATCAAATTGGGCTGATTTAAATTTGTTTACTACTAATTCTCCATCGCAGTCACCCATTTTACTGTTACCTGACGTAGATTCCTTGTAACTTTGACATCATGCCAATCATTGTCATTGAATTTCCCATTGACTGGTTCCACCAGAGCTTCAAAGGCCCCAGACCCCAAATTAATGACCAGCGATACAGCTCCGTTTTTCAGGGCCAGGTTGACGTAGTCTGCAGACTTCCCCGTGTGAAGCATCAGACCGTTCCTCTGTAACGTCTTGAAGGACAGGGTGATCTCGTCGCTGCTGCTCTGGATCGGGTTCAAGGACAGGTCGTAGCAGAAGAACTCGGATCCCTTGAAGGTCGCCACGTAGTCTTCTTTTCCTATTAGAGGACACAAAGATAAAGAGGGATTAGGTTTTACATAGAGGAAGGGAGGGAAGAAGAGCAACTCCTACATTCCATATAGCTCGGCCTGCTTAGCTGTCCACCTAGCTGTTTAGAAGGTATAGGAAGATTTCAAAAAGTTTAGGTTATAACAGTTCACAGTCAGTTTGGACTTGACTTGGGGTGATAAGATGGGATGATATGGACATTTACAAAAACTGCTCTCCTAAGGACTGGCTGTCCTGTACAGTACTTAACTGTGTACTTTTATTTGGTCCTCCAATGGGCTGCATTACTGAAAACCATTAAAAACCTTGTGACCTGGTACCCATGGTGCCCCAATAAGCAACAGGAAGCCTTGTCTCAAATCCTTACCTGTATCTCAGGTAGTGAGAACAAGGTAGTGTGGACAAGAAAGTGTACCAAGTTCAAGTTCACTGCGCATTATCATTTTTTATGAATTTGCTGGAATTGTTTTACGTTCCTCAAACTCAAACATGATTAAACCAATCCGAAGGCAAGGATTCTGTTACCAGAACCAATGTTTGGTTTATGATACATCATAGTACAATACAATATTATCTAATGATACATCCTAGTGCAATGCAATATTCTCCAATGATACATTCTAGTACAATACAATATTCTCCAATGATACATCACAGTACAATACAATATGCTTCAATGATACATCATAGTACAATACAATATGCTTCAATGATACATCATAGTACAATACAATATGCTTCAATGATACATCACAGTACAATACAATATTCTCCAATGATACATCACAGTACAATACAATATGCTTCAATGATACATCACAGTACAATACAATATTCTCCAATGATACATCACAGTACAATACAATATGCTTCAATGATACATCACAGTACAATACAATATGCTTCAATGATACATCATAGTACAATACAATATTCTCCAATGATACATCACAGTACAATACAATATGCTTCAATGATACATCACAGTACAATACAATATGCTTCAATGATACATCACAGTACAATACAATATTCTCCAATGATACATCACAGTACAATACAATATGCTTCAATGATACATCACAGTACAATACAATATGCTTCAATGATACATCACAGTACAATACAATATGCTTCAATGATACATCACAGTACAATACAATATGCTTCAATGATACATCATAGTACAATACAAATATTCTCCAATGATACATCATAGTACAATACAAATATTCTCCAATGATACATCATAGTACAATACAATATGCTTCAATGATACATCACAGTACAATACAATATGCTTCAATGATACATCACAGTACAATACAATATGCTTCAATGATACATCATAGTACAATACAAATATTCTCCAATGATACATCACAGTACAATACAATATGCTTCAATGATACATCATAGTACAATACAAATATTCTCCAATGATACATCACAGTACAATACAATATGCTTCAATGATACATCACAGTACAATACAATATGCTTCAATGATACATCACAGTACAATACAAATATGCTCCAATGATACATCACAGTACAATACAAATATGCTCCAATGATACATCACAGTACAATACAATATGCTTCAATGATACATCACAGTACAATACAATATGCTTCAATGATACAGCATAGTACAATACAATATGCTTCAATGATACATCACAGTACAATACAATATGCTCCAATGATACATCATAGTACAATACAATATGCTTCAATGATACATCATAGTACAATACAAATATGTACCATTGCTGCTCAAATGTAAAACCTGAAAAACCCATAATTCTATTTGTAAAAAAACCTTCATTGTTTACATTATCTGGCTCTACTGTGTTTGTGAATGGAAAATAAGTAATTGTATAATGGAGGAGTATGTTTTCAGGGTATTACATTGTATTCATCCAGGCTTCTCTCTATTCATTAGCCTGAGTACAATTACACTTACTACAGAATGGGATGGAAGAGGGAGGGAGAGAGAAAGAGAGACAGAGACAGAGAGAAAAGAGAGAGGGGGGTAGAAGAGACAGAGAGAGATATTTCTGTTCTTTGTCGGATTCACCAAAGCTCCATAAAATCAGTCCAATTAATTTAGCTGCTACTCATTTTCAAGCCAATAAACCCATTTGAAAGCTGGCGGTTCACGGTTATGTTTTAGCTATAGAACATTACATTCTCAGAGACAAGAGATGAGATAAAAGAATCCCCCATCCTTAATGGACCCCAGGAAGAACCTTAGTTGTTGCCAAGGTGTCAGCCAATGGGGATCCAAATAAAGTATAGTGCTCAACTCTTTGAAGGGGCAGTATTGTGGATAGCAAGCATCAGGCAGGGGAGGGACAATGGTAGGTCAACCAATAAACAAGCTATTTAAGAAGTGATCTGGGACCAGATAACAAGCTATTAAAATAACCATCCGACAATAAACCAACCACAACAAAAATTAACCACACTATTTATATACATATTACACACATAAACTGTATATACATAAGTACGTGGACACCCCTTCAAATTATTGGATTGGATTATTTCAGCCACACCCGCTGTTGACAGATGTATAAAAGAGCACACAGCCATGCAATCTAGACAAACATTGGCAGGAGAATGGCCTTACAGAAGAGCTCAGTGACTTTCAATGTGGCACTGTCATAGGATTCCACCATCCCAACAAGTCAAATTTCTTCCAAACTAGAGCTTCCCCGGTCAACTGTAAGTGCTGTAATTGTGAAGTGGAAACGTCTAGGAACAACAAAGGCTCAGCCACAAAGTGGTAGGCCACACTAGCTCACAGAACGGGACTGCCAAGTGCTGAAGCACAAATCGCACAACAATCTTCTGTCCTCGGTTGCAACACTCACTACCGAGTTCCGAACTGCCTCTGGAAGCAACGTCAGCAGAAGAACTGTTCGTCGGGAGCTTCATGAAATGGGTTTCCATGGCCGAGCAGCCGCACTTAAGTCTAACATCACCATGCGCAATGCCAAGTGTCGGCTGGAGTGTAATGTAATGAAATGTAAAACTCGGACTCCGGAACAGTGGAAACGTGTTCTGTGGAGTGATTAAGCTTCACCATCTGGCAGTCCGAAAGAAAAATCTGGGATTTGCAGATGCCAGGAGAACTCTACCTGCCCGAATGCATAGCGCCTACTGTAAAGTTTGGTGGAGGAGGAATAAAGGTCTGGAGCTGGTTTTCATGGTTCGGGCTAGGCCCATTAGATCCAGTGGAGGGAAATCTTAATGTCACAGCATCCAATGACAATTTAGATAATTCTGTGCTTCCAAGATTGTAGCAACAGTTTGGGGAAGTACATTTTCTGTTTCAGGATGAAAGTGCCCCCATGCACAAGGTGAGGCCCATACAGAAGTGTTTTGTCGAGATCCGTGTGGAAGAACATGACTGGCCTGCACAAA
>NC_068444.1:20252434-20309934 GCF_023373465.1 Oncorhynchus keta | reverse complement strand
TCCTAATGATATCAATCCTCACTAATCTCATAACCCTGACACCTAGTGACCCACAAGCATACATGAATTCAATCACAACTCTCGCCTCTGACACCCAATGTGATGTCTACGTGTTCCGAGTGAATTAGAGTGAGGACTGCAGTCGAGGTCAAGCATTTGTAAAACACCCACATGCCACCGTCACCCTCTCCTTAGGGAATTTAGGTTCATTGCCATGAGAATCTCTGAGATGAGACTAGGGATTGTGTCCCAAATGGCACCATATTCCCTATATACAGTAGTGTACTACTTTTGACCAAGGCTCCCTAAATAGTTTGTCTGAAAGGTGACCCTATTCCTTATGTCGTGGACTATTTTGAACAGGACCCATGGTAAAAAAAATAGTGCACTACATGGGGAATAGGGTATCATTTCAGACAGACTAGCATTTTATCATATTGATAAAGGCTAATCACTATCTAATAACCGTATCATTGTAGGTAGCAGACACTATTCTCATTATGAATGCTTGGTTGGATTGGATCTGAGCCCTGTCGTACGGTACGGAGCATAGCATATTTATAGATTGGGCCGTGCTTGTAAAATGACCTGCTCTTCAGGTTCTATTAGGGGTACGAGAAGTGTAATAGGCTTGGTAGTGTAGTAAAGGAGCAGGACAATGCAAAATGGGCCAGTATTCAGTCACTCTGCTGATCAATTGAAAATCTACTGGGAAAGAAGAAATCTGTGAAAATCTACTGAGAAATAAGAAATCTGTGAAAACTACTGGGAAAGAAGAAATCTGTGAAAATCTACCGAGAAATAAGAAATCTGTGAAAATCTACTGGGAAAGAAGAAATCTGGGAAAATCTAATGGGAAATAATACATCTGGGAAAATCTACTGGGAAAGAAGAAATCTGGGAAAATCTGTACAAGTCGCCCTTTGGTGAACGTGAAAGTGGGTAAGTGGCTGAAAATATCAAAATGGTCAAAACAAAACAGCAAGGAGAAGCCGTACTCAAACCTTTATACCACACACATATAATGTACCGGCACACATATACACACACAGAAGCACGCACACATACACACTCACACGCACGCACGCACATACGCACACACACACACACACACGCACACATACACACTCACACGCACATGCACGCAAGCACACACACAAACACACACACACACATACACACACACACTCATGCGCACTCATACGCACAGCCATGCACGTGCACACAGGCAATTTAACCTCTCTACCCCTCAGTTGGAGTAATATTCAATCGTTCTGCTCCTTATTAATGTCTTAGAGACCCTTCTTAGAGAGACCATTACTGAAGCAGTACAGTGAAGCTTCGTCACAGAATGCGTCTCTGTCTCTGCAGACTGGCACGGGAGTGAGTGTGTGTGTGTGTGTGTGTATGTGTGTGTGTGTGTGTGTGTGTGTGTGTGTGTGTGTGTGTGTGTGTGTGTGTGTGTGTGTGTGTGTGTGTGTGTGTGTGTGTGTGTGTGTGTGTGTGTGTGTGTGTGTGTGTGTGTGTGTGTGTGTGTGTGTGTGTGTGTGTGTGTGTGTGCGGAGGAGGAGGATGGGATGGGGTACTTCTAAAGTCCTTCTTCTCAGTGAGAATGTTATTTTTTTGTGTGGGGCTAAACTCACTGTGTATCTGTCTGTGTGGGGCTAAACTCACTGTGTATCTGTCTGTGTGGGGCTAAACTCACTGTGTATCTGTCTGTGTGGGACTAAACTCACCGTGTATCTGTCTGTGTGGGGCTAAACTCACTGTGTATCTGTCTGTTTGGGGCTACACTCACTGTTTGCCAAGCAAGAACAGCATGAGGTCTGACAGTACTCAGCAGGTACACATTGAGACTCACATGCTCTACCATGTCAAGGTGATGCTGGACAGAAGACAGTCACTGAGAGGCATGGGGAGATTTCTACCCATTTATTTATTTTACAACTCCTTCACTTCAACCCTTCCTTCTCTCTCCCATCTCTCTCTTTCTGTTTCAATCTCTCTCTCTTTCTGTTTCAATCTCTCACTTTCTATTTCAACCTCTCTCTCTCTCAACGCAGGACATAAACAATCAAGGCCCTTTTGAAAGGCTGTGATATATATGGGTAGTTAATTAAAACGTGTTAATTGTGCAGTTTGATAACAGCTTGTCATTCCTTCAAGGTCACGTCTGTGTTTATTCACATAACACTTTCATATACATTTAGAATAATCCTCAGGGAACATGCTTGAAGACTAGTTTTTCGCAGCATTACTAATTGTGTGTGTGTGTGTGTGTGTGTGTGTGTGTGTGTGTGTGTGTGTGTGTGTGTGTGTGTGTGTGTGTGTGTGTGTGTGTGTGTGTGCGTGCGTGCGTGCGTGCGTGCGTGTGTGTGTGTGTGTGTGTGTGTGTGTGTGTGTGTGTGAGTAGACTATAAGCAGTCTCTCTCTGTTCTCTCCTGCCAGTGGGCCTTGAGTGGCACCAATAGGAGTGAGCCTGTACATCCTCAGTCTAAACAGAGCTCTCTCTCATCCTGTCATGTTACAGAGCAGATCAGTATCTTGTCTGGGATATTTATTTAGGGACATTACACAAAACATTTGACCACTGTTCTCCATCATATAAAGTCTAGATATCAGTAATGTATACAGAAGTTGTTTGCTACAAAACAAATATCCAAAGAATGTGAAAAGCAATTCATAGGATGTTGATAGAAAACAACAATTAGTCCCTTCCTGCATGGAGAGCTCTTTGATACTAAGGTCATAATGTGATCAAATACGCTTCAAAAGGATGCTAGTGCTTCAGAGGAACTTCTCTCTGTCATAATGTAAGAGGCTTTGGCTGGCTTTACGACACTAACGTCCCTATCGTTTTAATAGGCTGTCAATCAGAGGAAGAACGAGACAGAGAGAGTGAGAGAGAGCGAGGGTGAACTGCAAATATCAGTCAAACACACACACACACACACACACACACACACACACACACACACACACACACACACACACACACACACACACACACACACACACACACACACACACACACACACACACACACACACACACACACACACACACACACACACACACACGCACACACACATACAGATAGGCACACACACACTCACACTCTATCACTCGCTTACTCACTCAGTTTAGCCTGCTTCTTTGTAAAAATACTCAAACATCACTCCTACCGTAAGAATGAATTCATGGCTTTAATAGCCAAATACTGCTCCAATGCAACCTTTAAAATCTGATGAAGCTGCGAGAGCTACTTTAAAATGTGTGGGCCTCTTTCTAGCAGCTAAACTCAGTGTGAACTCAGACAGAGTCAGTCTGGCACAAAGAGCTCTATTTGGGGGTCCATGCTTCTTACACAGGCAGGAAGAGCGAAGGAGGCAGGAGGAGGAAAATAAGGGAAGGGATTTGAAAAGGTACCATTAAAGTGTGGCTTAAGGGAGAGGAGAGATATGGAGCAGAGGAGAAATGTCTAACAGAGGAAGAGGAGGAGAGAGAGGGAGAGAGAGAGAGGGGGGAATGAACTACGGGAGAAAATACAAACCCTCCAACCCAAAAAGACCTGTGGTGTTGATGGTATCCTCAATGAAATGATTAAATATACAGACAACAAATTTAAATTGGCTATACTCTTTAACATCACCCTTAGCTCTGGCATCTTCCCCAATTTTTGCAAACAAGAACTGACCCCAATCCACAAAAGAGGAGACAAATTTGACCCCAATAACTACCATGGGCTACACGTCAACAGCAACCTTGGGAAAATCATCTGCATTATCATTAACAGTGTACTGAGCAAATGTCAAATTGTCTTTTTACCAAATTACCGTACAACAGACCACGTATTCACCCTGCAGACCCTAATTGACAAACAAACAAACCAAAACAAAGGCAAAGTCTGCAATACAAATTGATGGAAAGTGGTGTTCGGGGAAAAACATACAATATTATAAAATCCATGTACACAAACAACTAGTGTGCAGTAAAAATTGGCAAAAAACAAACACATTTCTTTCCACAGGGCCGTGGCGTGACACAGGGATGCAGCTTAAGCCCCACCCTCTTCAACATATACAGTATATTAACAATTTGGCAAGGGCACTAGAACAGTCTGCAGCACCTGGCCTCACCCTTCTAGTCTGTAGTCAAATTTCTACTATTTTGCTGATAATCTGGTGATTCTGTCCCAAACTAAAAAGGGCCTACAGCAGCACCTAGATCTTCTACACAGATTCTGTCTGACCGAGGCCTTGACAGTAAATTTCAGTAAGACAAAAGTAATGGTGTTCCAAAAAAGGTCCAGTTGCCAGGACCACAAATACAAATTCCATCTAGACTCCGTTGCCCTAGAGCACACAAAAAACTTGACATACATACGTATATTTACTTAAACATCTGCGCCACAGGTAACTTCCACAAAGCTGTGAATGAGCTGAGAGACAAGACAAGAAGTACCTTCTATGCCATCAAAAGGAACATCAAATTCGACATACCGATTAGGGTCTGGTGAACCAATTGCCCCTTACGGTTGTAAGGTCTGGGGTCTGCTCACCAACCAAGAATTCACAAAATGGGCCAAACACCAAATTGACACTGCATGCATAATTCTGCAAAAACATCCTCTGAGTACAACGTAAAACACCAAATAATGCATGCAGAGCAGAATTAGGCCAATACCTGCTAATTAAAAATTAATTATCAAAATCCAGAAAAGAGCGGTTAAATTCTTTGACTACAGTATGTAAAGACTCAGTGAGCATAGTCTTGCTATTGAGAAAGGCCACCATAGCCAGACCTGGCTCTCAAGATAAGACAGGCTATGTGCAAATTGCCCACAAAATTAGGTGGAAACTGACCGGCTCTTACTAACCTCCTGACTAATGTATGACCATATTAGAGACATATATTTCTCTCAGGTGACACAGATCCACAAAGAATTCTAAAACAAACCCAATTTTGATAAACTCCCATATCTACTGGGTGAAATACCACAGTGTGCCATCACAGCAGCAAGATGTGTGACCTGTTGCCAGAAGAAAAGGTCAACCAATGAAGAACAAACACCATTGTAAATACAACCCCATATTTATGTTTATTTATTTTCCCTTTTGTACTTTCACTATTTGCACATTGTTACAACACTGTATATATATATATATATATTGTGTTATATATATATAATATGACATTTGAAATGTCTTTATTCTTTTTGAACTTCTGTGAGTATAATGTTTACTGTTAAATTTGTATTGTTTATTTCACTTTTGTTTACTATCTACTTCACTTGCTTTGGCAATGTTAACATATGTTTCCCATGCCAATAAAGCCCTTACATTGAATTGGTTTGAATTGAGAGAGAGAGAGAGAGAGAGAGAGAGAGAGAGAGAGAGAGAGAGAGAGAGAGAGAGAGAGAGAGAGAGAGAGAGAGATAGAAGTATGAAGGAGAGAGGTGATGCCTGACGGAGGACGGGGGGAGGGGACGGGGGGACGGGGGGCTGTTTTGCAGGGAGGAAGTGGTAAGTACATAGAGGAGTCTGTCTATCTGTCTGGAATAGAGAGAGAAGTGGCTTGTCATAGGATGAAGACACACATTATATTTTATGTCATAATAGTACACTGTTAAAATGGAATGACTAAAAATCCCTTGATTGTGTAGTAAAACCATAGTAGTTCACCTAAGTAGTGCACCTAACCTGAAATTGGAGTTTGGAGGGTGTTTGAAGGTAAACCCAATATAAGTGTTATGATACACACACTCATCTGAATATGAGTGTTTTTAAGAGAGTGTTGTGAAAACACTTTTTGGGGGTTCAGTGCATGTAAAAAACAGCATAAAAACCTATGAGTCTCTCATACATGGTTGAAAAAAAATGTTAATGGTTTATAGCCTAAATATTGAATGATGACAAGGGCCTATGGATAATATTTTTGTGGAATTGTGATGTTTTGTGATGTTGTGAAGTTTTTCAATACTCCAGCAAAGTTCAGGTTTCGGGTCCTTCGCATTGGTGGCAGCTCAATTGCCACTAGTGTCGGTTTTACGAAGCACTTCATTTTAAATTTGTAATAATGTTTGAGATCCCTAGTCATATTAGGCACCTCTTAGTGTTTTTCTCAATATTTAAACTTGTACTCGTTAGACACTCATTACATTTATGTACTTCTGTCGTTGAGCTGTTCTTGTCTATTAATGTTCTGTATTATGTCATGCATCATGTTCTGTGTGGACACCAGGAAGAGTAGCTGTGGCTTTCCAAACAGCTAATGGGGATCATAATAAAATACCAAATTAAAGAGACAATATTGAGATCTGTTTATTATGACAAATGTTGATGTGAAATTAGAATTCCTTTCACAGATAAGTGTTGTTACGTTACAGTAGTGTCTTCTCCACAGAATTTACACCTGAAATAATGGATTATAAATTAAGGTAATAATTGTTTCTATGAAATGTACTGAATGCACAGTTAACTGAAACGGTGTCAGAAATAATGGATTTTCATGAAGGTGTATAAGTTATTCACTAACTTAATTGTTTCATATCAACTGTAATACATGTGCTACAGTGCAGAGTAAATATAAATGCTAAATGAATCTATTTTAGAATTCAAAACACATCTAAGAAACGAGTGGATTTAATTGTTGATAAAAGTTTGTAATATATGTCCTACATTGTTTATGTGTTCATAATAGATGTGCTGTACTGATTAGATGTGCTGTTCTGGTGTGAGTACCGATGAATAAACTGATGAATAAAAAACAATGCATAGTTACAATTTTCAAATAAACCATTGCAAAATCCAAATGATCAGTTCAAGAGAAAACTAGTGCTATAACTAGCAAAGCCAAAGGAAAAGCCCAATCCATCTTCCTGGCAGTTTTGGCTGGCTATCTGATCTCTCACTAATCTTGTACACACCCACTCTAACAAAGACGTGGCCAGTCAATGTAAAGTCAGCAGCAGGATCCCACACAGTCTGTGGTCTCTCTCTAATTGGTCTACCCTCATCCAGGTGGCAAGGCAACCCTTCTCTGAAACCTCCCAGGAGCCCACAGTAACAACACAGACAATTGGAGAGGGATTTAAATGCCTTTTTCAAAAAGAACCAGGGTTCACACACATAGGTTTTCACACATACACTAACACATAAACACATAAACACACACACACACACACACACACACACGCACGCACGCACGCACGCACGCACGCACGCACGCACGCACGCACGCACACACACACACACACACACACACACACACACACACACACACACACACACACACACACACACACACACACACACACACACACACACACACACACACACACACACACACACACAAACAGAGAAATTCATTTTCTTGGACGCCTCCTTGATTCAAGGGGAGGACAGCAATTATAATGAATTCAGGTGATATGGTTTACAAAATACTAACCCTTCTACCTTTTACCAAATATGTACAGAATATGCCAATAAAAAAATACCACCCAATCAACCAATTATTTCAAGATGTACAGTAATCAATCTCAGAATAAACGTATAGGGCCATTTAAGCCAAGTCTTGGACTATGGAGAATATCCATTGTTCACCAGAGGAGGGGAGTGATGTAGGAAAGTGAGCAACACAAGGAAGAACAATCCACAGTAGGTTCAATCCACAAATAACTATTGTCTTCCAAAAAGGGTTCTTAAAATCAAAATGGTTCTTTGTAGAACCCTATCCCTCTGCAAATAATCCTTTTGGAACCCTTTTTTTAAAATTAAGATTAAATATATGCCGGAGATTAAAAAAAAGGAGTCATTTCTAACTGGGAAGCCAGAGCTATTAAACTAGGTCTCCATCCCAAGCATCCCTATTTCCTATGGAGCCCATAGGGCCCTGGTCAAACGTAGTGCACTATAAAGGGAATAGGGAGCCATTTAGGATGCATCCCAGGTCTTGTTGCGTGGGCGCTGCACCATTGCCCATGCAACTAGAACATTCCCTGTATAGAGAGCTTAACCAATAACCCCACAAAAGGAGCGGCCTGAGGATTTGATGGTCCGAGCCCGAGACAGGACAGTCAATCTTCCGTCGATCCTGGGGAACCTCACACCCATCAAACACAGGGAGGGGGAGAGAGTTACTCGGCGACCGTCCAACAGACGGAGACATTACAGGTGCATCTGTCAAGACTGAGAGACTAAAAAACAGCTTCTATTAAATCCAATCAAATCTAATCAAATTTCATTTGTCACATACACATGGTTAGCAGATGTTAATGCGAGGGTAGCGAAATGCTTGTGCTTCTAGTTCCGACAATGCAGTAATAACCAATAAGTAATCTAACCTAACAATTTCACAACAGTTACATATACACACAAGTGTAAAGGGTTGAGGAATATGTACATAAAGATATATGAATGAGTGATGTTACAGAACGGCATAGAGATGAGTAATGTAGGGTATGTAAACATTATATAAAGTGGCATTATATAAAGTGGCTAGTGATACATTTATTACATCCAATTTTTTATTATCAAGTCGCTAGAGATTTGAGTCAGTATGTTGGCAGCAGCCACTCAATGTTAGTGGTGGCTGTTTAACAGTCTGATGGCCTTGAGATAAAAGCTGTTTTTCAGTCTCTCGGTCCCTGCTTTGATGCACCTGTACTGACCTCACCTTCTGGATGATAGCGGGGTGAACAGGCAGTGGCTTGGGTGGTTGTTGTCCTTGATGATCTTTATGGCCTTCCTGTGACATCGGGTGGTGTAGGTGTCCTGGAGGGCAGGTAGGTTGCCCCCAGTGATGCGTTGTGCAGACCTCACTACCCTCTGGGGAGCCTTACGGCTGTGGGCGGAGCAGCTGCCGTACCAGGCGGTGATACAGCCAGACAGGATGCACTCGATTGTGCATCTGTAAAAGTTTGTGAGTGTTTTTGGTGACAAGCTGAATTTATTCAGCCTAAAGAGGTTGAAGAGGCGGTGCTGCGCCTTCTTCATCACGCTGTCTGTGTGGGTGGACCAATTCAGTTTGTCCGTAATGTGTACGCCAAGGAACTTAAAACCTTCTACCCTCTTCACTACTGTCCCATCGATGTGGATAGGGGGCTGCAGCCTCTGCTGTTTCCTGAAGTCCACGATCATCTCCTTTGTTTTGTTGACGTTGAGTGTGAGGTTATTTTCCTGACACCACACTCCGAGGGCCCTCACCTCCTCCCTGTAGGCTGCCTCGTCTTTGTTGGTAATCAAGCACTATAACATCTGCTAAACTGTGTATGCAACCTATAATCTTCGATTTGATTTATTTTGATTTTGAGAGGGAAGGAAGGAAGAGGGAGGGAAGGATAGACAGGGAGAGGGAGGGAAGGATAGAGAGGGAGGGAAGGGTGGAGAGGGGGAGGGAGAGGAGGGCAGAGAGGCATGGAGGAAGGAGGGCAGCAAGATCACTCAAGGGTGTCTTCGAAATTAGATCTATCTATTTCCTGAGGATGTCAGAAAATGCACTCAAAACTGGCCACTAGGGCCAACAGTGAGCGCTATCGAAACAGAACAATACTGAGCAGGACGATTCAACCCAGGGTGTCAAAAACACTTAGGAATTGGACGTTTGAAGAAATATGGATAAACATCTAATTCTGCCGTGAGACTGTAAGAGCTTGTTGAGGAAGGAGAGAAGAGGGAGGCAGAGACTTGCTTACTGCTCAGGCTGAAGCAGAAACACAACAACTCAACAAGGTACTGAGCTAAATCTAACAGGACACTTCTCCTCTAGGTAAGGCAAGCTCCCTCAGGAAATATACACACACGCGTATGCACACACACACACACACACACACACACACACACACACACACACACACACACACACACACACACACACACACACACACACACACACACACACACACACACACACACACACACACACACACACACACACACACACACACGTGTCCGCAAACTTTTCTCCAACTACAGCATTATCATTTGCTTACAATCCTCAACAGAATCACAACACTGTGAAGTGGGACTGCACTAATCTGAATACCAAGATGCTGCTCCAGACAATGTATATATTATCTACACTTGTCCCAGATCTGTTTGTGGTCATGCCAAACTTGCACACATTATCTAGGTGGGAGTTTGGCTGTTCCTTAAACATCCTGTGGATATGTCCCACACAGTGGCTAGATTCCCTATACAGTGCCTTTAGAAAGTACTCATACCCCTTCACTTGATTCACATTTTGTTGTTATAGCCTAAATTCAAAATGGATGTTCAGTCATTTACACACAATACCAAATAATGACCAAGTGAAAACATGTTTTTAGATTTTCTTTTTAAAAGTATTAAAAATGAAATAAAGAAACATCTCATTTACATAAGTATTCACACCCCTGAGTCAATAACCGTTAGAATCACCGTTGGCAGCGATTACAGCTGTGATTCTTTCTCGGTCAGTCTCTAAGAGCTGTGCACACCTGGATTGCACAATATTTGCTCAATATTAGCTTTATAATTATTCAAGCTCTGTCAAGTTGGTAGTTGATCATTGCTAGACAGCCATTTTCAAGACTTTCCATATACGTTAAAGCCGATTTAAGTCAAAACTTTTACTAGGCCACTCAGGAACATTTAATGTCATCTTGGTAAGCAACTGTGGTATATTTTTGGCCTTGTGTTTTAGGTTATTGTCCTGCTGAACGGTGAATTAATCTCCCATCGTCTGATTGGAAAGCAGACTGAACCAGGTTTTTCTCTAGGATTTTGCTTAGATCCATTACGTTTATTTTTTATCCTGAAAAACTCCCCGGTCCTTAATGATTATTAGAATACCCATAACATGATGCAGCCACCACTATGCTTGAAATATGGAGAGTGGCCCTCAGTAATATGTTCGGATTTGCCCCAAACATAACACTTTGTATTCAGGACAAAAAGTGAATTGCTTTGCCACATTCGCAGCACTATTACTTTAGTGCCTTGTTGCAAAGAGGATGCATGTTTTTGAATATTTTTATTCTGTACAGGATTCCTTCTTTTCGTTCTGTCAATTAAGTTAGTATTGTGGAGTAATTACAGTGTTGTTGATCCAACCCATTGTCTCCTATCACCACCATTAAACTCTGTTTTAAAGTCACCATTGTCCTCATGGTGAAATCCCTGAGCCGTTTCTTTCCTCTCCGGCAACTGAGTCAGGAAGGACGCATGTGTCTTTGTAGATACAGGGTGTATTGATACACTATCCAAAGTTTAATTAATAACTTCACCATGTTCAAAGGGACATTTAATGTCTGGAAACCTTCCTTGTATTTGTGGTTAAATCTGTGTCCATGCAACTTATTATGTAACTTGTTAAGCACATTTTTTACTGAACTTTTTTAGGCTTGCTATAATAAATGGTTTGAATATTTATTGGCTCAGTAAATTCATTATTCCACTTTGACATTATGGGGTATTGTGTGTAGGCCAGTTTCATCCCATGTAGGATCTGCACCTATTTTTCACAGTTCTGGGACAATATTGTGGAAACTGTCATCTTACTGAGGAATATACTGTTGTCTGAGCTGGACATCCAGAGTAAGCAAATTGAGACATTGCAGCGTATCCTGGATAGGTAAGATAGGATAGGTACTCTAAGACCCTTTCCTTTTCCACTCCTCAGCCTGGTCTTCGTGCCATCTCTGATTCACTGGCCAGGGCTGCCATTCAGAGACCCCTCGATAATGAAATCACCTCTCCCCTCCCATCTCAATCGCCCTTCCCATCTTACCCCACCACCACCCTTGGAGAATCAAGATAAAGGAGTACGGTCAGTTTATGAGGAGTTGGAGGATGCCAAGGTTATCGACCCTGCATCCCGGTGGAGGCACGTCACAGTGCAAGGAAGTGGTCTTTGGTGAATGGGGCTGCAATGACTTTGGGGATCCCATCCCGCTGACCCCCCCAGCAGGTCCTCTGTCCCCAATCTCCTGTCGGTCTTCAAACAGAAATAGAATAGGCTGGACGTCCAGGGCCACTCACCTTCCTCTAGCCATCATCATTGGTAGCTCCATGGTGAGGCACAGCTCAGTTCCTGGAGCTAAAACCCTGTGCTACCCGGGGGCTATGGTGAAGGATATCACAGGATTTCTTCAGTCCGTCCTACAGCCAAGGGCTGCTGCTGTCGTATTGCTTGTGAGATCAAATGATATCAAAAAGGGTAAATCAGAGATGATGAAACAGGATTTTATTGAGCTGATCAACACCCTGAAAGGCTCTGAAAAGCAGTCGATTATCTCTGGTCCCATGGCATCGCTAGGTCGTGGCAGCGAAAGGTTCAGCAGGCTCTTAGCACTTCATATCTGGCTTAAAGACTACTACCACTCTGTTGGCAAAACATTTTGAGGACAATTTCGACACTTTTTGGAAACAGAGATGATGGACTCCACTCAAACCATCTAGGAGCCTGGGCCCTCTCTTCACATTTCAAGGCCGCGTTAAGATATTGACTCAGAGACAGTCTAAGAACAACTCAGGTAATACCTCCCATCCTTTCTAAGCGTTATCGTCGCACTGTTTTCTATACTGCCAGGGGTGTTGTCAGTTGTAATCTTGTGCTCATTAATTTGAACTCCACTCTTAGCTCTGCTATTGTTAGCACAAAAGAGAAGACCATTGTGGTCTGCTCACCCAGTGCTATTAGTTGAAATGTGAAATGTTAATATTAAGTAGAGGGCTTGGGCTGACATACGATACCAACCAAAGTCCATGTAGGTCAGTTTCTAAAATTCCATCATTGGTTACTCTGAGAGTTCCTCATATTGGCTTTGGCTGCAGCCTCAGGGCCTACGGTGCCAACTTTGGAAAAGTGATTCCAATTTCTACTCTTTCATCTATTACTAATAGAGATAGACCAAATGGGGCAGTTATATGCAATCCTATAGCCATACCAACTATATCAACCATCAGACAGGGCCTGCAACCATCTATCAAATGTAAGTTGTTTGAGTTGGAGACTCAAATCGTAAAGGACTTGGGTTGATGCATCTGAACATTAGGAGCTTACATCCTAAACTGGATCACATCAAGGTCTGGGAAATGCAGATTAATCTGGACATTCTGGTATTGACTGCAACATGGATCTCTGAGGACATTCTGGACTCTGATATTAATATTGAGGGTTATACTTTGATTAGAATTGATAGACAGGGTAGAGGTGATGTATCTAACTGTCATAGGGGTCTTACCGTTCTCCTTCGGCAAATCTTTGTGCACTCGAGGAGTTAACTAGTTTGTTGTCTTCCTTTACTAAATCAGGTTGTTGTCTTCCTTTACTAAATCAGAAGTTATTATCCTTCGGCAAATCTCTGTGCACTTGAGGAGTTAACTAGTTTGTTGTCTTCCTTTACTAAATCAGTTTGTTGTCTTCCTTTACTAAATCAGAAGTTATTATCCTGGGTGACCTAAATTATGATTGGGAAATGCAAGCTTCAGACAATCTAAATGACATGTGTAATGATCTAAACCTAACATAGCTGGTGACTGAGCCTACACGGCCCAACCCTAAAGATCCTTCAAAGTCAACTCTGATTGGTCTTATTTTAGTGAATACACAAGAGAAATATGTTTCTACTTGTGTCTTCGCCCAAGATTTTAGTGACAATTACCCAGTTGTTTGTGTTAGAGATGTGAGAATACAAAAAATCTAAGGCTTGTGTCATCACAAAGAGGAACTTTAAAATCTTCAGTGAACAGGCTTTTTACATGATCTTTATTTTAATGACCTTGATTTTATTTCAGCTATCCCTGAACCTGATTTAGCTTTCAGCCTTTTTGCAGATGTCTTCTGTACTATTATGGATAATCATGCTCACTTCAAAAAATTAAGGGTTAAGGTAGGTTGAATGCCTGGTATACTCCAGAATTATCAAAAATAATTCATAAAAGAGATCAAATCAAATTGTATTGGTCACATACACATAGTTAGTGTGGGTGTCGTGGAAATGCTTGTGTTCCTTGCACCATGCTTGGGTCAGGGCCAGGAACACAGGCTTAGACCCAAACTGGCAAGTTTTTAAGCAACTGAGAAATCCTTGTGTACGACAAATCAGAAAGGCTAAATCTGATTATTATGTAACCGCTCTTTCGGATTGTAATGGGAACCCGGCTAAATTCTGGAACACTGTCAAATCCCTGAAGGGTTATACTTCCTCCTCTCTGCCACAACAAAATCATTCAAACATGGCCCTCATTACAGAAAAAAATGCCATCATTGATGCATTTAATCACCATTTTATCTCTTTGAAATAACTAAGCCTATTCACAATGATATTGGGCTGGATGCTGATAGGGGAAATTTGCTGAATGATCAGAGAAATTATGGACAAAGCTTTTCTTCTAGGCTATTCACAGAAAAATAAGTCCTGGATGCTTTGCTAGCAATAGACAATACGAAATCCACAGGGACTGATCCCAGTCTGCTTAAGTGTGCAGCGCCCATCATTGTTGGCTCAATAACCCACATTTTTATTTAATATTGTTATCAGGAAATGTTCCAAAAGTTTGGAAATCAGCTCTTTTCCTGCCACTCCATAAAGACAGGGATAGTAGTGATCTTAATAACTATAGTCCCATTTCAAGTATTCCTTGTCTAGTTAATAATCTTGAATCCTTGATAAAATGCACAACTTTGCTCTTTTTTTATCTGAGAAATGCATTTAGAATGTAAACCAATTAGGGTTTAGGCCTGGACATCCAATCAGGGTTTAGGCCTGGACATCCAATCAGGGTTTAGGCCTGGACATCCAATCAGGGTTTAGGCCTGGACATCCAATCAGGGTTTAGGCCTGGAAATCCAATCAGGGTTTAGGCCTGGACATCCAATCAGAGTTTAGGCCTGGAAATCCAATCAGGGTTTAGGCCTGGACATCCATTCATGGTTTAGGCCTGGACATCCAATCATGGTTTAGGCCTGGACATCCATTCATGGTTTAGGCCTGGACATCCATTCATGGTTTAGGCCTGGACATCCATTCATGGTTTAGGCCTGGACATCCAATCATGGTTTAGGCCTGGACATCCAATCAGGGTTTAGGCCTGGACATCCAATCAGGGTTTAGGCCTGGACATCGATTCATGGTTTAGGCCTGGACATCCATTCATGGTTTAGGCCTGGACATCCATTCATGGTTTAGGCCTGGACATCCAATCAGGGTTTAGGCCTGGACATCCAATCATGGTTTAGGCCTGGACATCCAATCATGGTTTAGGCCTGGACATCCATTCATGGTTTAGGCCTGGACATCCATTCATGGTTTAGGCCTGGACATCCAATCATGGTTTAGGCCTGGACATCCAATCAGGGTTTAGGCCTGGACATCCATTCATGGTTTAGGCCTGGACATCCATTCATGGTTTAGGCCTGGACATCCATTCATGGTTTAGGCCTGGACATCCATTCATGGTTTAGGCCTGGACATCCAATCATGGTTTAGGCCTGGACATCCAATCATGGTTTAGGCCTGGACATCCAATCATGGTTTAGGCCTGGACATCCAATCATGGTTTAGGCCTGGACATCCAATCAGGTTTAGGCCTGGGTTTAGGCCTGGACATCCATTCATGGTTTAGGCCTGGACATCCATTCATGGTTTAGGCCTGCACATCCAATCATGGTTTAGGCCTGGACATCCAATCAGGGTTTAGGCCTGGACATCGATTCATGGTTTAGGCCTGGACATCCATTCATGGTTTAGGCCTGGACATCCAATCATGGATTAGACCTGGGCATAGCAGTATTACATCAACCACTTCAGTTGTTAATGGTCTTGTCAATGCTTTAGACACTACAATGAAATGTGCTGCTTTGTTTGTGGACCTGTCAAAAGCTTTTGATACTGTTGATCATGCTATTTAATTGATTTACGTTTTTCTTGACAGGCCTGAGCTCTGACGCCTGTTCATGGTTTTATGACTATCTTCGTGACAGAACTCAGGCCATCGTAATTGATGGTACTAGGACCTGTTACTAGGACTGATACTAGGACCTGTTCTTTCCACAATTTACATAAATGCTGTTGCTTAATCTGTTAAATTGTTTAATTTCATCTACAGTATCAGTCACAAGTTAGGGCACACCTACTCATTCAAGGGAACTCTTTCAAGACTGTTGAAAAAGCATTCCAGGTGAA
Organism: Oncorhynchus keta; assembly: GCF_023373465.1. NCBI lineage: Eukaryota > Metazoa > Chordata > Actinopteri > Salmoniformes > Salmonidae > Oncorhynchus > Oncorhynchus keta. The sequence goes on along the minus strand of NC_068444.1, from coordinate 20,293,766 downwards.
GCTTTTTGAGAGAATGCCAAGTGTGCAAAGCAGTCATCAAGGCAAAGGGTGGCTAATTTGAAGAATCTCATATAAAATGTATTTAGATTTGTTTAACACTTTTTTTTGTTTCCTACATGATTCCATATGTGTTATTTCATAGTTTTGATGTCTTTACTATTATTCTACAATATTGAAAATAGTATGAATGATGACCTGGCTGTGACAAGGCTCCAGTCTGATTTAGAAGTTGTGCGGGAAGCCCTTACTCTTCTTTAATACGGGAAAAACGAAATCCATGTTGTTTTCAAGTTCTCGTAAGATTGTCTCAGATAGATTACATATTTACCCATTGGATGTTTCTACAATCAAACGAGTCCCTGCATACAAATACCTTTGTATTTGGATTGAGAATGATTTTTCATGACTGAGCTTGTTAAGAAATTCGTCATTATGGCCAAACAGTTCTATTTTTATTTTATCAGACCAGGGGACATTTCTCCAAAAAGTACGCAGTTGCAAACCGTAGTCTGGCTTTTTAATGGCAGTTTTGGAGCAGTGGCTTCTTCCTTGCTGAGCGGCCTTTCAGGTTATGTCAATATAGGACTAGTTTTACTGTGGATATAGATACTTTTGTACCCGTTTCCTCCATCATCTTCACAAGGTCCTTTACTGTTGTTCTGTGATTGATTTGCACTTTTCGCACCAAAGTACATTCATCTCTAGGAGACAGATAGCGTATCTTCCTGAGCGGTATGACGGCTGTGTGGTCCCATGGTGTTTATACTTGCGTACTGTTGTTTGTACAGATGAACGTGGTACCTTCAGGCGTTTGGAAATTGCTCCCAAGGATGAGGTCTTAGCTGATTTCTTTTGATTTTCACATGATGTCAAGCAAAGAGGCACTGAGCTTGAATGTGGGCCATGAAATACATCCACAGGTACACCTCCAATTGACTCAAATGATGTCAATTAGCCTTCTAAAGCTGTTTAAAGGCACAGCCAATTTAGTGTATGCAAACTTCTGACCCACTGGAATTGTGATACAGTGAATTATAAGTGAAATAATCTGTCTGTAAACAATTGTTGGAAGAATTACTTGTGTCATGCACAAAGTAGATGTCCTAACCGACTTGACAAAACTATAGTTTGTTAACAAGAAATTTGTGGAGTGGTTGAAAAACCACTTGAAAAATAAGTGTATGTACATTTCCGACTTCAACTGTAGGTGGTTGTAAGAGAAAATAACAAAGTTGTATGTCTTCCAAAGGAGGATGACTGAAGCTCACTTCTCCATCCCATGCACAGCAAACATGCACCAGATACTACCGACACTGCTAATCCTCATCTACAGTTATCATTATTCCCCAATCAGCACTGAGCTACAAACTGCTAACACTGAGCATTTAGTCAACAATGTGACCCGATTGTTTGCTCCCAGAGTCCTGACAAGGAGTCAAGCGTTCCTTTGAGCATGGTGAGTTCCGGATCACAAGGGATTAGTCAAAAATCGAAACCTGCAATCAATACATTTCATGCCATAGCAGGCTATTAAAAAACAACAGGCCTAATCAACGAGCTGGTGGATGGTGTCTTGGTTCCTAATGCTAAAAGTAATGTATGACTTTTCTGGTACTGAGAGGGATGAAGACTCACTTATACGTTAGTGTCTTTGTTAATGTGGCTATCTGCTTCGCCACCCTGCTTCATCAACAATTCAACTAATGTCAGAGAGAGCGAGAGCGAGAGAGAGCGGGAGAGAATGCTGTCCCAGGATAGTGTTGAGTGGAGAGGAGAGGAGAGGAGGGAGGACGGGGAAGACAAGCGACACAGACAGAAATCATCCTGAGACAGACTCCTCAGTGTAATTAGCTACGCGTTATCTGTCTGTGAATTATTTCTCTGCGGTGAGGACATGCTTCAGCGCCTCTCAACTGACTTCACTCTGTGTACGGGTGACTCGGCCATGTTAATACACTAGACTACAGTACGGGGGAGGAGTATCTACCAAATGTCAGGCCTTCCTGCTTTGTCTTTACACTCTCTTTCTCTCTCAAACACACACACATATGTACGCTCTTGCACACACGCAATCACGCACACACACACTGTGCCCCAGAAATTATAAAGCAGAACCAGCAGCCCAGAACATCCCACTGTGTTGGAGATGAGAGGTAGCTTGTGCGTGTGTGTGTGTGTGTGTGTGTGTGTGTGTGTGTGTGTGTGTGTGTGTGTGTGTGTGTGTGTGTGTGTGTGTGTGTGTGTGTGTGTGTGTGTGTGTGTGTGTGTGTGTGTGTGTGTGTGTGTGTGTGTGTGTGTGTGTGTGTGTGTGTGTGTTTGAGACGTTTCTTTATGTACAGCCTGGCAACCTTGTCAAGGTCACTGTCCAAAGTGATAAGCTTGTTAAAACGCCAATGGGTCTGGATTTATTGGTATGACCCGCTGTCAGATATGAGGGTTAGATGCTATCATAAATATTACAAGACACCTGTTCTGCCAGAGCGATATAGAGTGATAGATGGTCAATGACCTTGTTATTACACTGTATGATATCACCACCACCATCGCATGACAATGCGCAAACACATTGCCGAACACTCCCTGTCTGTGTTGTGACAATGTTGAGTCATATCTGAGAAATTGAGGAATTTGAGGAGGAGGAGGAAATAGAGAAAGGAGAGAGTATAGAGAGGAGGAGGAGGACTACAGATTATGAAAAGGAGGAACTGTGCATATGTTCTATATGCTTTACACAGCCTTGAGGACACGAGATAAGAGGGTTGATATTAAAAACCTACCCAACCTACCGATCACTCATTTTCTCCCTAATTCACAGTGACCTCTGAAACATCACAAACTATTCACGGCTACTCCGACATGTACTCATCTACTCTCAGACAGACAGCCACAATATCTGAGTCCCAAATGGCACCCCATTTCCTATTTAGTGCACTTCCTTTGACCAGGGCCTGAGGGCTGTTGTCAAGAGTACTGTATTGTGTACGAAATACAGTAGGGTGCCACTTGGTGGGAGGGGGTTGCCTGTTTTGTTTGTTATTTTGGCATTAATACGTGTCACATATCAGTTTGCTTTGCTTTCTGTGGTGGTGAGGCAGCCAGTGGAAAATATGGAGCGTAGGGGTTGGTAATGTTCTCTAGTTGTGCCGTGACTGGTTCAATGTTCTGTCACTCATGGGGACACTACGTCGCCATCAAATCTCGAGCTCGAAATTTCAATCCCCTTGGGTGCTGCCATAGAGTTACATTAGAAGTGCTCATCCAAGAAGGCTCCAGGTCATTGGCCACAGATAAAATGACGTCAAATCCCATTATATCTACAGTAGCTTTGATTGGACTGATCATGTCAACATCATACTTTAAAAAGCTTAGCTAGAAAGCTAGCAGTCATCATCATGAATCAAGTCGACAATCTCAAAATCAAATCGAACTTTATTTGTCACATGAGCCAAATACAACAGGTAGACCTTACAGTGAAAAGAGAACTTGTTCTCAACTAGCCTACCTGGTTAAATAAAGGTGAGATAAATAAATAAAAATAAAAAAATGCTTTCTTACAAGCCCTTAACCAACAATGCAGTTTTAAGAAAAATATGTGAAAGTACTGGCAAATACTTTTTATCCTTGTCATATGAAGAGAAATAATGAAGAGAAATGATAGATAAAACATATCGATGCTCATCGGCCATTGGACATAAACATTACACAACAAGTTGGAAATCGCAAATTCAACAATGAGTGGTTTGGAAGGAATTAGTGGCTAACTGCAAGCATTGCAAAGCAATCACTAGCCTGTTATTCAGTGGAGTGGCTGTGTGGTCGCAAGTCTGGGTTTAAGGGTCTCTTTTTCAAGCTTAAAATGATAAGCCTTCAACATTGGCCATGATGTCAATCCAGCATGATTTCTGCCACGCTCAAAACAACTGTTAACTTGGAACTGGGAAATCTGATTTCAGACTGGCAATGCTGAAAAAAACGAGCTCCAACTGGGAAAATAAAACGATCATCTAACTCGGAATTGTAAGTCGGGAACTCGGGCCTACGACCTGAAGATCACTAACGTCATCATGATTTGACGTTTATTTTTTTCAGAGTTCCCAGTTGTCTCAAAGCGCCATAAATCCAGATAATGCCAGACTTTGATGACAAAATTTGATGACAAAATTTGCAGACAAAGGACCGCAGTGCCACCTTCCTGTTCAAGTGAGCACAGCATAACAAGGTGAGTTAAAAAATGTATCGTATACTGCTGCATAAATGATGTAATATGCCAGGGAGATAGGTATACTGTAGCTAAGAAAGTAAAACTAAGTGTATGTTGTATTGTAAACTGTTAGTGGCCCATGTGCCTCACACTAAGAATTTGGTCTATTTTCCCCTCTTAATTTTGCCTACTGTTCTGACTTGGTGGTGCACATATAGCCTATAGCCTGTTTTAACCACCAGCTTAATATTCATTGAATACTGTAGGAGCTTTCATTGTCTGCTTATATGCCCCATTTATTTATCCTACGGTTCTGACTTGGTGTACAGGGAGAACACTGTAAGAACGGCATATATTCTGAGTTCTGTCGCTGTACATTTCAAAAGATCCGATCAAATAGTTATATAAACTACGTCCGTCCTAGCTCGCTCATTAATGTCTATATCAAAATTACAGATTGCCTCTTATCCGCTTGTTGTCCCCTTATGGCATAGTTTGTATATCTCAATTGTCAGTTAAAACCAGATTTGTTTAGGCAAGGCAGCCATATCAGCTATGTTTTTTTTTAATGCAGTAAATAAGGCTGAATGAACTGTTTCGCTGCCAGACAAGGCTCCGCTGACATCTACGTGTAGCAGTGGTAAGGATTCACTCAATGGTGCTGAAAAAAAAGCTCTGCTGTTGGGACAGCTTCATGTCATTTGTGGGCACCGTTTGTCACTATTATAGTGCAATTCATGTACAGTTTAGTGTTGTGTTGTGGCTTTGCTAGAATGTATCCTCCACTGATAATAACTTACCATCTTGACCCACTCTTTCAGAAATATATTGTGTGGCTCAGTCGGTAGAGCATGGCACTTTTGCAGTGCCAGGGTTGTGGATTTGATTCCCACGGGCGAAGAACATTTTAAAATGTATGCACTCACTACTGTAAGTTGCTCTGGATAAAAGCATCTGCTAAATGATGCAAATTCAAAGAGAGCAATTAAATTAATATGCTTTTCAATGAACTGGCAGCCGAATAAAATGGTATTGTGATGATGCACAGTACCAGTACACTGTAATTAATCCCAAATGGCACCCTATTCCCTACACCCGGGCTCCTGGAGAGCTACCGTCCTGTAGTTATTTGCTCCTACCTTAATCTAGCACACCTGATTCTAATAATTATCTGGTTGATAAACTGAATTAGGATAGTTACAACTGGGGTTGGAATGAAAACCCACAGGGGTGTTGCTCTCCAGGAACAGGGTTGGAGAGCCCTACCCCACACCATATTATAGGCCCAGTTATTAAATAAAACTAAAATGACCTCATCAACCTTCTGGATGCAACCGTGATTGGAATATTTTATGGGCCCCCAAAACATATTAAACAGAATATAATTTGGAGCATCATCATTTAATACGATGGTACTTCCACACTTTTTGTTGTTGTTGTTGTTGCAATCCTTAAGTGTTGATATGAAAAGAAAACTAGGAATAGCAATTAAATAAAAAACACATGATTTCACATGTGGAAAATCACATGATTTCAAATCAAATTTAATATGTTAAATCATGTAAAAATGTGTTATAACATGTTATTTCACATGTTGTCACCTATTATCACATTAGCACATTATAAGATCTTAATGTGATCACTTGAAAATTGAAAATATGAAATTCATGTTTTTTTTCCATAAGGGTGGTTCTGTCATGGTCTGCCTCACAACAGGTATTCAATAGAATTGTATAATAATAACAATGCTAATAATTTATTCAACTATATTTATTCATATTTATATATATATATAGTGCCTTCAAAGAAACTCAAAAGGCTTCAAAGCACACAAAAAAGTCAACTAATTTAGAAAAACAATGTCACAACATCACGACAGTCATTAGAAATGGTCATATGAGGGAGTTGGTCAAACAGGGAGAGAAAGTCCATAAGCAGGCATGAAGTGCGGTCTCATAAAGGTGTCTCGCTGTCTCTGTCTTTTCCATAGTAGAAGTCAGTCAGATGAAGTTTGAGCTAAGCCACTGCAGTCCATGGATGCCGTAATAGGTACCTAGCTATCTACTCCTTCACTACTACCAAAATGAAGCACCCAATTGGATGATGCTATGGCAGTTACGTGGTGCCAGAAAGCACACCACATTTCAATAATAATTAAAGAGCAGCCATGTAACTTTGTCCTCCCTACGATCCTCATCACTGCACACCTCTGCCATCTTGCGTTTGGCTTCTCTCCATCCTCAACCTCTAGCATTGGTTGGCATTCGAATCAAGACAGTTAGCCAGCTAATGTAAGCCAGCTAGCCAAACAAACAAACAACTTGCCAGGTTCAGTCTTAACGCTGTGGTCGATTCTGATGATATTAATTAGCTATATAAATTGTCCATTCTTAAAACAAAAAGATTGTAGGTAAAAAAAAGCCATACAAATTAATTAATTTCAAAAATATTTACAAAATGTACAGGAGCTCTCTGCTTAAGCTGCTGCTGGCGCGCCATGGCAACTGTCATTCATCAAGTATGAGATCTATGAGAAAGTTCTAATTTTAGTGTCCCTTTAGAATAGTTGCACATTTAAGTGATCATCTAACTGTGTTATCATTTTAGTGTCCTTTGAAACATCTTAACAAACTTGGTGTTGAAAAGACTGTTTACTCTCTCACCTAAGGGAGCTCCATCTCTTCCTCTATCTGTAAACCTGAGAATATCAAATCTTATCCCCTTTTAAAATAGGTTCTGTTTTTCCTCCCTGTATCATCTACCACTGTATAACACTTACTCTCTCTCTCTCTCTCTCTCTCTCTCTCTCCCTCTCTCTATCTCTCTCTCTCTCTCTCTCTCTCTCTCTCTCCCCTCTCTCTCTCTCTCTCTCTCTCAAACACATAATCTCTCTCTCTGTCTTTGCTGTTCTTTCTTTCCACACTGCTCCAGAGTTGACAGGGTAGGATAAGATTGCTCATTCATGCCTGCGTAATGTGTGCACTCTCAGGCACTCCTGTGCAAAATAGCTCGTTCAGGTGCAATGAAGTGGACCTGTTTTGCAGCTCGGTCTGCATCCCAAATGGCACCCCATTGAATATATAGTACTCTATAGGCCCTGGTCAAAAGTAGTGTGTTGTATAGGGAATAGGGTGCCATTTGTAAAAACAGCACATCTCAGTATCAGAAGTAAAAGTACAGCCAGACTGGCCTGCTACTGTCCCTTTCAAACCTTTTAAACTGTTGAGAGTAGTCCCACAACTGATCCAAATGGAATGAAACATTCAAATCACATGCCGTTATTCAAATGACATCAAATTAAAATGAATAATGTTATTATTTAAACATTATAACATTGGGATATGCATAGGCACATAAGGAACTCATACTCTTGTGTAAGCTTTATTAAAGCTACAAAAGTGTTAGTGCTTAATCTTAACATGTGTTGACTATACAACAGAACAGATTAAGCTAAAAGACATTTACTCTCCCGGGTGGCCAAAAATAACTATCTGAATGCAGCACCCCTAATAAGCCACACCTCCAGTCTTCTGATCTGATCCGGTGGATCATAGCTCAATAACCCAGCATCAACAACCCAACTTAATGAAAACAATAGGTTGCTTGTAACCCAACTGGCTGGTTCAAACCCAATGTGTGTTCTGTCCAATATTTACCCAAATTGGGTTGTTTTTAACCCAGCATTTTAGAGTGCAGGCACGATCAATGAGCCTATATCAAGTTCTCCTGGTAGGGGAGAGAAAACACCAGCTAAAACAGAATGTTTAATACATGCTGTGAAAAATCCATACTCTTTTAACTGGAGACACTCGAGCTGAAGGGTAGCGTCCCAAATGGCCCTATTCCCATAGGGCTCTGGTCAAAAGTAGTGCACTATAAATGGGAATAGGTTTCTATTTGGGACAGCCGCAGAGTGGGCTGAGGCTTCATAACATCAAAGGCTAAAGACCTGACTAACTTCATGCCTACAACCAGACTGGGGGATGTTAGCTATAATCTCTTGAAGCTTCAAATGTACTGTAGGTGATAGGAAATTCACACTCTCGCTGTTTCCCTCTTAAGCTGGTGGTTTCAAGCAAATACCAGCAGTCTTGAAAATAGCCTTAGAAAATAGCAAAATGGTTGTACCAATCCTATGTAAGACTCTGAAAGAACTCACATGTAAATGTTCAATGTGTGTAATGTGTATGTTCTACATGCTTCAATCTATAGCTAGATGACTCCAGATACTGTATCTCCAGGAGTGTTAAGTAATCTGTTGCTGTCTACTGTAGAACTGTCTTTTTGCTAGCTAGGGGCATCTACTTTAAGTGCTGTCTTCCCAGTAGCCTACTTGGTGTGTGAACTGCTGACTGCTCATAACTTGCAGCTGATTGTTCACACATCAACCAGGATTAAGGAGCAGAGCAATTTAGGACCTCCGGATGTTTATCCCCCCCGTCATTACATTTTTGGGGGTATTTCATGAACTAATACTCACACTTGACTTTCCCCCTACGAGCACTGACTTTGCTGATAGCTACTTTATTGAGGAACAATATACATACTATTACTGTGATATGTGGGTGTCCCATCTAGCTATTTTAAGATGGCTACACAAACTGTAAGTCGATCTTGATAAGTGCATCTTCTAAGTGACTAAAATGTAAATGTCTGTTTTTATCATTTTACTGTAAGCCAGAGCGCCAAAGACAAATTACCATTCTGTGGACAATAAAATGTTCTTATCTTAAATAGTGAATGAAATGGAATCAACACCCAAAGGTTATTATTATATTACATGTAGGAAACCTCCCACCTCTCATTCTCCTCAATATAGTTTCCGTTGTGTCACAGCCCATATGCTATCAACCCAAACATCTCCGACCACACACACACGCCCACACACACACACGCCCACGCGCACACACGCCCACATATACACGACCACAAAACACACACACACACACACACACACACACACACACACACACACACACACACACACACACACACACACACACACACACACACACACACACACACTTTATATCAAGGACCCCAGCCAAATCTACAGAGAGGGGTTGATCCTCCGTCTACAGAAAAATGCTGACCCTAGGATGGAAAATAACTAACTCTGTCGTTTTACTGTTTCAGAAGTGTTATGGACTGACTGAAGCTAGTGCCAAGGTCCTCTTATAACGGCCAATCCGGCTGTCTCTCAGTTGTCAGCGGCCAATGAATGATGAATGGGAGTTGGGCGGGGGCTTTTGTGACAGGGAGTCAAGGCTATGGAGATTGGCTTGATGAAGATCAGATCGTATCAAGAGTAAAAAAAAAAGAAAAGAGAGGAGTGGAAGAAAGTGAAGAAAAACAAAAAATTCCTGCATTTTGTCCCCTAAAGCCTTCAAAATGGTGACGAATGCTGCAGTGCATTTTATTCTCTCTCTCTCTCTCTCTCTCTCTCTCTCTCTCTCTCTCTCTCTCTCTCTCTCTCTCTCTCTCTCTCTCTCTCTCTCTCTCATTCTCATTCTTTCTCACTCAATCATATTCTCTCTCTCTCTCTTTCCTAGTGACTGTGTTAATCAGAGTGATATGAATTGAAGGAGGAAATGTGAAAGTGACTTATCCAACCCAGAATGCACAAATGTGTTTGTGTGTGTTTGTTTGTTTGTTTGTGTGTCCGTGTGTGTGTGTGCTCCAATTTTAGAGACTTTCTCTTGGGTCTGAAGTAGACAGCAAGTTTGCTACTTTTTCATTATTTTTGTTTCCTCCCCTTAGCAGTGACATATCAATGCACAATACCTGGCATCAAAGTTTGGCAGGGGAATGGAATGAAGGAGATGTTAGACTTTATGCCAAACTTAGAGCCCCAGTCGACAGGAAGTTACAGTATAGTTCAGTCAATATGCAGTACCAATCAAAAGTTTGGACACACCTACTCATTCAAGGGGTTTCTTTATTTTAAAGAATTTAAATGTTCTACATTGTAGAATAATATTGAAGATATCAAAACTATGAAATAACACATATGGAATCATGTAGTAACTAAAAAAGTGTTTAACAAATAAATATATATTTGAGATTTTTCAAAGTAGCCACCCTTTGCCTTGATATACAGAAGATAGCCCTATTTGGTAAAAAAAACAAGTCCCTATTATGGTAAGAACAGCTCAAATATGTGACCCACCACCTGGATTCAGTCTTATGTAACTACATTTGAATTTCTGTCCATCGTTAAGGTCAGTCAATCCGTAAAATGTCAAGAACTTAGAAAGTTTCTTCATGTGCAGTCACAAAAACAATCAAGCGCTCATCCGTACAGCCACAGGGTTACCTCTGCTGCAGATAATTATTATACTTTTAAAAATGTAACTAGGCAAGTCAGTTAAGAATAAATTCTTATTTATAATGACAGCCTAACGTGGAACAGTGGGTTAACGGCCTCATTCAGGGGCAGAACAACAGATTTTTACCTTGTCAGCTCAGAGATTTGATCCAGTAACCTTTCAGTTACTGGCCCCACACTCTAACTAGGATACATGCCGCACCAAAATAAGTTCATCAGAGTTACCAGCCTCAGAAACTGCAGCCCAAATAATTGCTTCACAGAGCTCAAGTAACAGGCACATCTCAACATCAAATGTTCAGAGGAGACTGCGTGAATCAGGCCTTCATGGTCAAATTGCTGCAAAGAAACCACTACTAAAGGACACCAATATGAGAGACTTCCTTGGGCCAAGAAACACAAGAAATGGACATTAGACCCGTGGAAGCCTGTCCTTTGGTCTGATGAGTCCAAATTTGAGATTTATGGTTCCAACTGCCGTGTCTTTGTGAGACGCAGTGTAGGTGAACGGATGATCTCTGCATGTGTGGTTCCCACCATGAAGCATGGAGGAGGAGGTGTGATGGTGTGAGGGTGCTTTGCTGGTGATACTGTCAGTGATTTATTTAGAGTTCAAGGCACACTTAACCAGCATGGCTACCACAGCATTCTGCAGCGATACGCCATCCCATCTGGTTTGCGCTTAGTGGGACAATCATTTGTTTTTCAACAGAATAACGACCCAACACACCTACAGGCTGTGTAAAGGTGCTTTTGGACCAAGAGACAGAGTAATAAAGTACTGGCATCAGATGACCTGGCCTCCACTGTCACCCGACCTCAACCCAATTGAGATTGTTTGGGATGAGTTGGACTGCAGAGTGAAGGAATAGCAGCCAACAAGTGCATATGTGGGAACTCCTTCAAGAAAAGCATTCCAGGTGAAGCTGGTTGAGAGAATGCCAAGAGTGTCCAAAACTGTCATCAAGGCAAAGGGTGCCTACTTTGAATAATCTCAAATATATTTTGATTCGTTTAACATATTTTTGGTTACTACATGATTCCATGTGTGGTATTTCCTAGTTTTGATGTCTGGTTCAATTTGTCTGGTTCGTTTTGGTAGAACCAGTCTGACTCTGTACTTCACAGTATAAAAAAACATACAGTGCATTTGGAAGGTATTTAGACCCCTTGACTTTTTCCACATTGTTACATTACAGCCTTATTCTAAAATGGATTCAATCGTTTTTTTCCCCCTCATCAATCTACACAAAATACACCATGATGACAAAGCAAAAACAGGTTTTATTTTTTTGGTGCAAATATATATCATTTTTAAAACTGAAATATCAAGTATTCAGACCCTTTACTCAGTACTTTGTTGAAGCACCTTTGGCAGCGATTACAGCCTTGAGTCTTATTGTCTATGACGCTACAAGCTTGGCACACCTGTAAATGGGAATTTTCTCCCATTCTTCTCTGCAGATTTTCTCAAGCTGTCAGGTTGGAAGGGGAGTGTCGCTGCACAGCTGTTTTCATGTCTCTCCAGACATGTTTGATCGGGTTCAAGTCCGGGCTCTTGCTGTGCCACTCAAGGACATTCAGAGACTTGTTCCGAAGCCACTCCTGCATTGTCTTTACTGTGTGATAGGGGTCGTTGTCCTGTTGGAAGGTGAACCTTTGCCCCAGTCTGAGGTCCTAAGCGCTCTGGAGCAGGATTTAATCAAGGATGTCTCTGTACTTTGTTCCATTCATCTTTCCCTCGATCCTGACTATTCTCCCAGTCCCTGCCCCTGAAAAGCATCCCCGCAGCATGATGCTGTCACCACCATGCTTCACTGTAGGGATGGTGCCAGTTTTCCTCAAGACATGACGCTTGGCATGCAGGCCAAATCAAAATCAAATCAAATCAAATCAAATGTTATTTGTCACATACACATGGTTAGCAGATGTTAATGCGAGTGTAGCGAAATGCTTGTGCTTCTAGTTCCGACAATGCAGTGATAACCAACAAGTAATCTAACTAACAATTCCAAAACTACTGTCTTATACACAGTGTAAGGGGATAAGGAATATGTACATAAGGATATATGAATGAGTGATGGTACAGAGCAGCATACAGTAGATGGTATCGAGTACAGTATATACATATGAGATGAGTATGTAGACAAAGTAAACAAAGTGGCATAGTTAAAGTGGCTAGTGATACATGTATTACATAAGGATGCAGTCGATGATGTAGAGTACAGTATATACGTATGCATATGAGATGAATAATGTAGGGTAAGTAACATTATATAAGGTAGCATTGTTTAAAGTGGCTAGTGATATATAAAAAGAGTTCAATCTCGTTTTCATATGACCAGAGATTCTTCAAATCAAATTGTATTTGTCACATGCGCCGAATACAACAGTGAAATATTTACTTACAAGACCATAACCAGAAATGACAATCTTGCTTCTAATGGTCTGAGAGTCTTTAGGTGCCTTTTGGCTAACTCCAACCAGGCTGTCATGTGCCTTTTACTGAGGAGTGGCTTCCTTCTGGCCACTCTACAAAGAGTCTTCTTCCATTTTAGAATTATGGAGGCCACTGTGTTCTTGGGGACCTTCAATGCTGCAAAAAATATGTTATACCCTTCGCCAGATCTGTGCCTCGACACAATCATGTCTCTGAGCTCTACGGACATTTCCTTCGACCTCATGGCTTGGTTTTTGCTCTGACATGCACTGTCAACTGTGGGACCTTATATAGATGGTGTGTTTTTTTCCAAACCATGTCCTATCAACTGAATTTACCACAGGTGGACTCCAAACAAGTTGTAGAACCATCTCAAGGATGATCAATGGAAACAGGATGCACCTGAGCTCAATTTCGAGTCTCATAACAAAGGTTCTGAATATGTATGTAAATAAAGTATTTCCAGTTTTTTTTATTTTATTAAAACAGCTTTTGCTTTGTCATTATGGGGTATTGGGTGTAGATCGATGAGAAAAATAAATAATATAATACATTTTACAATAAGGCTGTAATTTAACATAATGTGGAAAAAGTCAATGGGCCTGAATACCTTCCTAATGCACTGTATTACCTCAAATTGTGGTTATCCTAGAACAAGAACCGGTGGAGACAGACAGACAGACAGACAGACAGACAGACAGACAGACAGACAGACAGACAGACAGACAGACAGACAGACAGACAGACAGACAGACAGACAGACAGACAGACAGACAGACAGACAGACAGACAGACAGACAGACAGACAGACACTGCCTGTTCTCTGATGCCATTACAATACATGGAGGTCCAAGTCAGCTCTCAGAGAGATACCCAACACCAGACACTACCTGTTCTATATCATTAACGTCAGGTGCAGCCCATTCTCTTAGTTACACCATCTGATTACTTGGAAATCCAAGTCACACACACACACACACACACACACACACACACACACACACACACAAATACACCCACACACAAATACACCCACATGCACACGCTTCTCAGTTACTATCTAAACCCATGACTCGACTAGTGGGACCCATGAATATAGGTCCCTTGTGAAAGAGACACATTTGTAGGCCATGGAACTCGAGCAGCAGTATGGGTATTTCAACATGAATTAGAAGCACAGTGTTGGCTTTTCTATTCTTTACAGCTACACTCCTGATAGTAGGAATATGGCCTTTAGAGAAAGAGAGAGGGGGGGAGTGATAAAGGGGCAGAGAAAGTATGTAGAGAGGAAGAGAGAGAGAGAGCGAGAGAGAAGGGGGAGAGAGGAAAAGAGTAACAGACTGATATTTAATCCCTTTTTATTTAACATCATTAAACTTCACGTCCCCTGCAACCCGTAAAACTGCATCTCGGAGGTTGCTACACAGCATTCCCATATGTAGGCCTATGATGGAAAGCTTGCAGATTTGTATTTCACCAACTAGGTCTTTTAAAGAACATAAAATGAAACAAACACAGGATGAGAGAATTGGCCGATATGAATCACCTCAACTGAGCTGACTGTGTATGGTATGGAAAACAGGAAATGCCCAACAGCAATTCAGTGAAGCAGATCACTGGATCTACATTTCATTGGGATGAAACCCGTTGAAGGTCTATTGATACTGAAATGTTGGTAAAAATAGCAATTTAATCTGTGGAGCACTATACTGGAGTTTCTAAACGACATGGATGGGAGAGACCAATGTGTAAATAATTAAAGAGGATAAGGCGGAATCCTTGGCCATTCCCACATCTGATTTAGCCTGCCGACTAAGTCAAGAAACCAGTTGACGATTCAAAAAATACAATATAAAATATAATCTACCCTGTGCAACTGATTTCCAAAAGTCCTTCTCTAGCACTTCCTTTCCATAACTTGACTCTTAGAAAAAAGGGTTCCAAAAGGGTTCTTTGCAGAGGGATAGGGTTCTACCAAGAACCATTTTAATCTGAAAATCCCTTTTTGGAAGACAAAGGTTATTTGTGAGGCAAAGGGTTCTACCTAGAACCTTTAATATCCTGAGAACCGTTTTTGGAAGAAATGGTTATTTGATGATTCTTTGGAAGGCAAGAATGAGTCTTTGGAAGGGAAGAAGGGCTCTTTGGGTGGCAAGAAGGGTTCAACATAGAACTGTATATCATATTTCCCAGCATGCTCTATTGCAGGGTGATTTTCAGAATGGTTTGTTTTAATATGTGTTTTTGCATTGATTGGTTGATATATTGTATGCTGTACAAAGATTTTAAAAAACATATACAGTATACTTTTGAAGTAAACAAATCTATTGGGGGCGGCAGGGTAGCCTAGTGGTTAGAGCGTTGGACTAGTAACCGGAAGGTTGCAAGTTCAAATCCCCGAGCTGACAAGGTTGTTCTGTCGTTCTGCCCCTGAACAGGCAGTTAACCCACTGTTCCTAGGCTGTCATTGAAAATAAGAATTTGTTCTTAACTGACTTGCCTAGTATAATAAAGGTAAAAAATTAGTAGTTGGACTTAGTTCACCCGTTTCGAGATGGTTGTTCCAGTTTCGATCATTGAGGTAGTATCAGTAACACCTCTTTCCGATTTACACATCACTTTGCAAACCAGCATAATGTGGGTGGGGTATCCTAACACCACTGTGTTAGGGAATAACTAGGCCCTCAATGAACGGTCTTATGATACATACAAACATATTGTCAATAATAATTTCATTTTAAAGGTTAATACAGCTGATGGAACCTTCTATAGAGAGTTTGAGATGATAAAACGGTTATTAGTAGAACCTTGCATAGAGGCTTCTAGGAAGAACCATATACAGGGGGTTCTATGAAGAACCCTTCATAGAGGGATCGACGTAGAACCATATACAGGGGGTTCTATGAAGAACCCTACATAGAGGGTTCTAGGTAGAACCCTCTGCAAAAGTTCTACCTAGCACCAAAAAGGGTTCCCTATGGGGACAAACCAAACAACCCTATACGTTTCTACTCAACAACGGTACAGCCTACACTTAACACAGTGTAGGATGGACCTTGGCCCACCTAGGGTGTCAAACCTATCCACCCCATCTACCTATCCATCTATCCCGGGCACTCAGGCACTATGCCACCTGCCAAGCCTGGGCATCCCGTCTGTTTCCGCCATATGTCCCAATGTTCTGCCAAATCTCCACGGTCTGTTCCGCCTGCCACCGCAGAGAGAAATGCATTATGGGATAGCTGGGAGCGATGGGAGCTACCTCATTAAGGAGTGTGGAGCGTCACGGTAATGTGGGGAATGAGGGGGCTGCGGGAACTCAATGCCGTGAGCACACAAATACACACCGTAGGCACAGGGAACACACGAACACACACACACACACACACACACACACACACACACACACACACACACACACACACACACACACACACACACACACACACACACACACACACACACACACACACACACACACACACTGTAGGCACAGGGAACACACACGAACACACACACACACACACACCTCACCCCACTGTGTTCAGGGGGAATGGCGTGACTGAGTTTAATTGTGCTATTGCAGAATTGCAATAGCAAAATTAAACTCAGTCACGCCATTCCCGTGCTCACGGTGGGGTGATGTGTGTGTTCCTGGTTTCTGTGTGTGTTCCCTGTGCCTACAGTGTGTGTGCGCTCATGGCAGTTCCTGTCCTGGGTAAAACATGTGAGCACCTACATACATACATCTCTTTCGCTCTCTCTCTTTAACACATTATCACATTTCCAGTGTCAATGCTGCACACATAGTTTATGTGCCACGGTCTGCCCAATGCATTACCGGGGACACACTGCATGCCCTCCAGGACACCTACAGCACCCAATGTCACAGGAAGGCCAAAAATATCATCAAGGACATCAACCACCCGAGTCACGGCCTTTTCACCCCGCTATCATCCAGAAGACGAGGTCAGTACAGGTGCACCAAAGCTGGAACCGAAAGACTGAAAAACAGATTTTATCTCAAGGCCATCAGACTGTTAAACAGCCATCACTAGCCCGCCTCCACCCAGTACCCTGCCCTGAATTTAGTCACTGTCACGAGCCGGCTACCACCCGGTTACTCAACCTTGCACCTTAGAGGCTGCTGCCCTATGTGCATAAACATGGAATCACTGGTCACTTTAATAATGCTACACTGGTCACTTTGATAATGTTTACATACCGTGTTACTAATTGCATATGTATATACTGTATTCTACTGTATTCTTGTCAATACCACTCCAACATTGCTCGTCCTAATACTTATATATTTCTTAATTACA
The DNA here is from genome assembly GCF_023373465.1 of Oncorhynchus keta. Taxonomy (NCBI): domain Eukaryota; kingdom Metazoa; phylum Chordata; class Actinopteri; order Salmoniformes; family Salmonidae; genus Oncorhynchus; species Oncorhynchus keta. The sequence continues at coordinate 20,276,472 of NC_068444.1, read as the reverse complement.
AATTTTACTTTATATGAATCACCTCAACTGAGCTGCTAAATATGTGTATGTGACCAATATAATATTATTTGATTTGTTTCAGTCATACCACCCCTTTAATTTCCTTGTCATTTCCCATTCATTGATTTTTTCAAATGACTAAAACTGAGAAACAGAAGAACTATGCTATAAATAGACTTGGACAGATCTCACACACAGTGCCAAGAAAGAAATAGTGAATGAGGTAACAACACGAAAATAGCATGTGGGAATTGCATCCACAGTTGAACAACAAAAACAATACCCTCCTAAACACCTCTAAACATGTAACTGTCGCAATTTATACTTACAAAACCAAGTGAATGACAAGTAGACACACTAGAAAATAACACCACACTGCTATCTATCAACACTACAGCAGGAGAGCCTTGATAATCACCGTCATCTTCCCCTTCGGCGAATGGAGGGAGTAAAAACTGAACCACACAAAAATGAGGTTGAAAAGACTTGCTATAGTAAAGTGTAAGTCAACCAGAGCCATACTATACTGCCAACTAGAACCACATAAAACTGCCAACCAGAGCTATACTATCCTGCCAACTAGAACCACACAAAACTGCCAACCAGAGCCATACTATACTGCCAACAAGAACCACACAAAACTGCCAACCAGAGCCATACTATACTGCCAACAAGAACCACACAAAACTGCCAACCAGAGCCATACTATACTGCTAACAAGAACCACACAAAACTGCCAACCAGAACCATCCTGTACTGCCAACTAGAACCATACTGTACTGCCAAAAATAACCATACTGCACTGCCAACCAGAACCATACTATACTGCCAAAAATAACCATACTGTACTGCCAACTATAACCATACTATACTGCCAACCAGAACCCTACTATACTGCCATCAAGAACCATACTGTACTGCCAACCAGAACCATACTGTACTGCCAACCAGAACCCTACTATACTGACAACCAGAACCATACTGTACTGCCAACCAGAACCATACTGTACTGCCAAACAAAAGCATACTATACTGCCAACTATAACCATACTATACTGCCAACCAGAACCATACTATACTGCCAACCAGAACTATAATGTAGTGCCAACAAGAACCATACTATACTATACTGCCAACCAGAACCATTCTGTACTGCCAACCAGAACCATACTCTACTGCCAACCAGAACCATACTATACTGCCAACTAGAACCACACTAAACTGCCAACAAGAACCATACTGTACAGCCAACCAGAACCATACTATACTGCCATCAAGAACCATACTGGACTGCCAACCAGAACCATACTGTACTGCCAACCAGAACCATACTGTACTGCCAACCATAACAATAATGTACTGCCAACCAGAACCATACTGTACTGCCAACCAGAACCATACTATACTGCCAACAAGAACCATACTATACTGCCAACCAGAACCATACTATACTGCTAACCAGAACTATAATGTAGTGCCAACAAGAACCATACTATACTATACTGCCAACCAGAACCATTCTGTACTGCCAACCAGAACCATACTCTACTGCCAACCAGAACCATACTATACTGCCAACTAGAACCACACTAAACTGCCAACAAGAACCATACTGTACAGCCAACCAGAACCATACTATACTGCCATCAAGAACCATACTGTACTGCCAACCAGAACCATACTGCACTGCCAACCAGAACCCTACCATACTGCCATCAAGAACCATACTGTACTGCAAACCAGAACCATACTGCACTGCCAACCAGAACCCTAATATACTGACAACCAGAACCATACTGTACTGCCAACAAGAACCATGCTGTACTGCCAACCAGAAACATACTATACTGCTAACCAGAGCCATACTATACTGCCAACCAGAACCATAATATACTGCCATCAAGAACCATACTATACTGCCAACCAGAACCATACTGTACTGCCAACCCAACCATACTATACTGCCAAACAGAACCATACTGTACTGCCAACCATAACCATACTGTACTGCCAACCAGAACCATACTGTACTGCCAACCAGAACCATACTATACTGCCAACCAGAACCATACTATACTGCCAACTAGAACTATAATGTAGTGCCAACAAGAACCATACTATACTGCCAACCAGAACCATACTGTACTGCCAACAATAACCATACTGTACTGCCAACCAGAACCATACTGTACTGCCAACCAGAACCATACTATACTGCCAAAAAGAACCATACTATACTGCCAACCAGAACCATACTATACTGCCAACCAGAAATATAATGTAGTGCCAACAAGAACCATACTATACTACCAACCAGAACCATACTATACTGCCAACCAGAACCATGCTGTACTGCCAACCAGAACCATACTGTCCTGCCAACAAGAACCATACTATACTGACAACCAGAATCATACTGTACTGCAAACCAGAGCCGTACTATACTGCCAACCAGAGCCGTACTATACTGCCAACCAGAATCAATGTATGATCCATCCTGTGTATATGTAATTCTGCGTGATTATTTAGGCATTTAGTAAATAAATAATTTAACTAAATTTTGAATTGGCGATTCAACTCGCTAGCCAGGGTTCATGAAGATAACCAAAAAGTTTAAGACATTCAGATGGGACTGAATAAGGTGCCGATTAATAATTGACTGATATTGATATAAAAGATTACCAGATCTTTAAGAGTTTATCTGGAAGACAACAGCTCTATAAATATTATTCCGTGGTGCCCCTACTTCCTAGTTAATTACATTTACATGATTAGTTTAATCAGGTGATATTAATTACAGAGAATTGATTTGATAAAATAGCATGTCATACATAATTTAATCCATAGTAAAGACTCAACAGTAGGCAGCAGCCTCTCTGTGTTAGTGATGGCTGTTTAGCAGTCTGATGGCCTTGAGATAGAAGTTGTTTTTCAGTCTCTCGGTCCCAGCTTTGATGCACCTGTACTGACCTCGCCTTCTGGACAGAAGCGGTGTGAACAGGCAGTGGCTCGGGTGGTTGATGTCCTTGATGATCTTTTTGGCCTTCCTGTGACATCGGGTGCTGTAGGTGTCATGGAGGGCAGGTATTTTGCCCCGGTGATGCGTTGTGTAGACGGCACCACCCTCTGGAGAGCCTTGCGGTTGAGGGCGGCCAGGATGCTCTAGATTGTGCATCTGCAAATGTTTGTCAGGGTTTTGGGTGGCAAGACAAATTTCTTCAGCCACCTGAGGTTACACACGGTCTGTGTAAGTGGACCATTTCAGTTTTTCTGTGATGTGTAAACCAAGGACATTAAAACTTTACACCTTCTCCACTGCTGGCCCTTTGATGTGGATAGGGGGGTACTCCCTCTGCTGTTTCCTGAAGTCCTGACACCAGACTTAGAATGCTCTCAGCTCCTCCCTGTAGGCAGACTCGTCGTTGTTGGTTATCAAGCCCACTACTGTTGTGTCGTCTGCAAATTTGATGATTGAGTTGGAGGTGTGCATGGCCACGCAGTCGTAAGCGAACAGGGGGTACAGGAGGGGGTTGGGCACACAGCCTTGTGGGGCCCCTGTGTTGAGGGTCAGCGAAGTGGAGATGTTGTTTCCTACCTTCCCCACCTGGGGGCAGCCCGTCAGAAAGTTCAGGACTCAAAATAATTAATGTCTTAAATGATAGATAGAATGAATGCATCAATCATCTAGCTGACACCTGCAAAGCTTTCTCTTTCAATGTTACTCCTCTCAAAGGGACCAGGGAGAAAACAGAATAGCTCTGAACAGGGTGGCCTCCATATTCTTCCCTTACAAACATTTTCACATTAAAGTAGTGAAAACTAAAATCCATGTTTCGTCATTGTTGGATATTTTTCAGATACTGAAATAAATAAATCATACCATATTTTTTAACCAGGCAATGAAGTTAACAACAAATTCTTATTTATAATGACAGCCTACCCCGGCCAAACCCGGACGACGCTGGGCCAATTGTGCGCCGCCCCATGGGACTCATACTATACCGCAAACAAGAACCATACTATACTGCCAACCAGAACCAAACTGAACTGCAAACCAGAACCATATTATACTGCCAACCAGAACCATACTATACTGCCAACAAGAACCATACTAAACTGCCAAACAGAACCATACTATACTGCCAACCAGAACCATACTGCCAACCAGAACCATACTATACTGCCAACCAGAACCATACTATACTGCCAACCAGAACCATACTATACTGTCAACCAGAACCATACTATACTGCCAACCAGAACCATACTATACTGCCAACCAGAACCATACTGTGCTGACTTTAATATTTTATTTTCACCTTGTCCTTTCAAGCAGATTACAGCAACATTGGTAGATGTGTAACCAGGCCAGCCTGATTTGGTTGCGTTTGGCCTGGCTTGGCCCGGTTTGGCCCTGGAGTGTGAATAAGTCATTAGACTGTAAGGATGCAGGATTAAAAGTATGCCTGTAGCATCTTTCCATGTGACAGAGGCGGTGGCAGTCCCCTGCGAACGTGGCTGAAACATGGACAGATGGAGTAGAGCTGCAGGGATGAAACTGGAGAGCTGTGCTGCCCTGCTCTACTGAAGGTTTCCAGCCAGCTACAGAAACCACCACCCCCACCCTCTGACATACTGCCTCTCTCTCCTCTCACTGTCTCGGTAGTTTATTGTACCCTTGAGGAAACATTGCAATCCTCAGGGCTAAGAGTTAGGCGATTTTTATAGTATGATGGTTTTAGCTTCTTAGCTTTCCTTGTTCTATTCTTTACACATCATACAGTTTAGCCTCTCTCTCTCTCTTTCTTTCCACCTCTCCCTTCGTCCCTTTCTTTCCTCTCCTCTATCCATCTGTCTGTTCACAGTAAGAGGAGAGTTTAGCCTCCCTTTAATCTGATGTTCACTCAGCCACCCTGGTTCAGTCAACCATCTACCCAGGACCAGCCAGCCAGTCAACCTTCCAGCCATCCAACCAGGGCCAGCCAGCCAGTCAATCAGCCACCCAGAGCAGAGCCAACCAGCAGGCCAGCCAGCCAGCCACCCAGAGCAGAGCCAGCCAGCCATGCATCACACCGGATTAAGCCCCAAACATTGGCACCATCTCAAAGGACCAGAGCCCTAGACTGGTCCTCGAGGCTCTCTCTGCCTTTTCCTGACTGGGCTGGGGATAGAAGAGGAGCCCTACTGACTAGGCACTAGGCACTAAACGCTGGCACAATCTCACATCAAAGCCACAGACTATCCCTGGCCTTCCAGGACCTCCAGGCTCACTCTGCCTTTTGCCTTTCCCTGACTGGGCTGATTCAGCTAAGGTACAACTCAGACTAAAAGAGACGAGAAGTAAAGGAGGAGCAAGAATCATTTGACCCTGAAGGAAGTCAGTGGTTTGAATGAGACTGAATCAGTCTGTCCAGTCATCCACCCGTCTCATCTAACATTCTGATCTCGCTATCAATCTAGATAATGCCAGCACTTTTTCTATTTCTCTCCCTCTTCCCCTCCCTCGCTTTCTCAGACCGAATTCACTGTCTGAAAGTTATTGTATTTAGTGCCTGGAGAAAGTAGGAGAGAAGAGGAGAGGAGACAAAAGGTTTTCTGAAAAATCATTGATCTACTCTCAATTGACTACAAGAGATGCATGTGACACAATGGCAATGAATCAATAAAGCTAGTTATTCACTGGGCTAAACCGTCAGTAAGCCACTGGCTGCTTTTCCCAAAATAGCACACTATGCCCTACATAGCGCACTACTTTTGACCGGGACCCATAGGGAATGTATAGGGAATAGGGTGCCATTTGGGATGCAGTCAGTTCTTAGAAAGAACCGTTCCCAGGAGAGAAAAGATGTAATGTTTCTGCATTGCAAAGGGAATCACATATCCAAAATGGGATTGAAATGGAATTACCCTACTACTACAAGGGGCTGTTTCACTACCTTAGAAAAAAAGATGCTATCTAGAACCTAAAAGGGTTCTTCAGGTGTCCCCATTACCCTTTTGGTCTCCAGGTAGAATCCTTTTGAGTTCCATGTAGAACCATTTCCACAGAGTGTTCTACATGAAACCCAAAAGGGTTATTCCTGGAACCAAAAAAGGTTCTCATACAGGGACAGCTGAAAAAACCTTTTGGAACCTTTTTTTGTAAGAGTGTGCAGTGCAGTTAGTTTGGAGGCTTATCTTTTAATTAAATACTTAACTTTAAATTCCTATGGCATGTGCTGCATGTGTGTCTGTGTATGTGCGTGCATGCATGTTTGTCTGCGTGTGTGACTGTGTTTGAGAGGCAATGACAGATAGCATGTGGAAATTATTGACAGCTGCCACTAGCTGCCCTTCATGAAACCAAAGGCAAACAGCAGTAGCTGTGATCTCAGAAGGGCTACAGCACAGGCACCACCAAGGGCATGAATCATTCCACACACACACACACACACACACACACACACACACACACACACACACACACACACACACACACACACACACACACACACACACACACACACACACACACACACACACACACACACACACACACACACACACACACACACACACACACACACACACACACACACACACACACACACACACACAAACACACACAGACAGCCACCACCAACAGCCACCAAGAGAAGTAATCCTCTGAGATACCCTGCCCTAATTTAGCCACCATTACACTATGCTTTACCGACACAGCAGCAGAGGTCAGTGGGAGGAGCTATCGGAGGACGGACTCATTGTAATGGCTGGAATGGAATAAATGGAACAGTATCAAAAACATCAAACATATGGGAACCACATTTTTGACTCTGTTCCATTTATTCCATTCCAGCCATTACAATGAGTCCGTCCTCCGATAGCTCCTCCACAGGCAAAACAAGCCATTCCAAAGGTCTTCATAGGGGCCCAGAGGTACTTAGCTTGAGGAACTGGGACATTTGGCACTGAGAGAACTCTGATAACACACACACACACACACTCGTTTTAGGGGCATTTTTCAGCAGTGACCAAGATTGTCCTTCCTTGGCAACCTCAGCGTGGCAGTCAGTCAGTGGAAGGGAGAGGGGTGAGTGACACCTAACCAATATGTAATGGCTCTTAAAGCCATAAATATGAGCCCTGAGACGACAGCACAGATCTATGGGGCCCATTAGCTTGATTCATTCCACTACAAAAGGAGGGATTTCTGCAGGGTAAAGTCTGAGAGAGACAGAGGGGTTGAGAGGAGTTTGTCGGGGGATTCTGGAGTGGTTCCCTCACTGCGGGCAGACCCTTATGTCCTGCAGATTGGCTGGCCTGAAACCATTTATCAGTGAATAAAAGCCCTAGGTTTGTTATTGTTTATACTGCAAGCTCTACATGTACAATGAGTGTACAAAACATTATGAACATTTTTCATGACACAGACTGACCAGGTGAATCCAGGTGAAAGCTATGATCCCTTATTGATGTCACTTGTTAAATCCACTTCAATCAGTGTAGATGAAGGGGAGGAGATGGGTTAAAGAAGGATTTTTTTAAAGCCTTGAGACAATTGAGACCGCATGTGTGCCATTCTGATGGAGAATGGGCAAGACAAAATATTTAAGTGTCTTAATTGGGGTATGGTAGTACAGTAGGTGCCAGGCACATTGGTTTGTTTAAAAAACTGCAACGCTGCTGGGTTTTTCACACTCAACAGTTTCCTGTGTGTATCAAGAATGGTGCTCCACCCAAAGGACATCCAGCCAACTTGACACAACTGTGAAAATCATTGGAGTCACCATGGGCCAGCATCCCTGTGGAATGCTTTTGACACCTTGTAGAGGCCATGTCCAGATGAATTGAGACAAGGGCAAAATTATTTTTTATGAATTCAAATAGTATTTGATCCCAGTTTTGGTGGCCACATGTCTGGCAGACAAGCCCAAACTCATTTATCTGTAATTAACATGAACAAGTCCGGCCCAGAACAGGCCATTAAGACAAGGAGCCAGGACTTGGAGTTGCGCTGGCTACACTTTACGATAGACCTAGCTAATTTAGAGTGCATTCTGACACATCAAATATTTATAGTTGCGTCCCTAGAATACAATTGACCTGCTTTTATTCTTTGAGGCGAGTATGTTCTTTATGAGGACAAAAAATTCTGCAGGAGACAAATGTATTGATATGGCGGCAAGAAGTGGTACGCAGGTCAGCTGTTTATTCACCCATCAGCAACCACCCGATTATATGTGATAAAGATCTGAGGTCCACACCCGACCCACCCGCTAAAATATAACATGTGCTGTAGGCAGAGATGAGGTGGAGTGCAGGATATTTTATGCTTATAATTTCTGACATTTTGTTGGCTATTTGTTAGTCAACTTATCTATTATTAGATAGATACATGCAGCTTCTCTTTTGTCATTGTGTTGCCCTAGAAGACTAAGTCGCTCTGGATAAGAGCGTCTGCTAAATGACTTAAATGTAATGTAAATGTAAACCCTGACTCCCTAGAGTAATGTCAGAAATTAAATGAATGCTTCAATCCAGTTGACAAAGTGGTAAAGTGTTTTCTGTCATCTCTGCATAAAGACATGTATGGACCGGAGAGACAATGCAATAGCTCAGAAAAAAAACTAGAAAGATTATCTGTGCAAATTGTCCGACATCAGTTAGCCCGGTTGTAAGGAAATAGAAAGTTGTGAAAACGACCCAGTTCGGTTTGGATGTTATGATGCTGATGAAGATAGGACCTCTACAGACGGTTCCTAACTGTGTATTGGCATTCTCTCAAGATGCTTAAATAAATAAATCATATTTCTCCACTCTGGTTCCCAATATATATTTGGTGTATAATTTTACTGCAAGAAATGCTTAATTCTGTGGCCTCCTGATTTGGCGCAGTGGTCTAAGGCACTGCATCACACTGTTAGCTGTGCCACTCTAGATCCTGGTTGGAGTCCAGGCTCTGTTGCAGCCGGCCGCGACGCACAATTGGCCCAGCGTCATCCAGGTTAGGGAGGGTTTGGCCGGCAGGGATGTCGTTGTCCCATCGCGCACGAGCAACTACTGTGGCTGGATGGGTGTAGTGCACGCTGACATGGTCGCCAGATGTACAATGTTTCCTTTGACACATTGGTGCGGCTGGCTTCTGGGTTAAGTGGGCATTGTGTCAAGGAGCCGTGCGGCTTGGTTGGGTTGTGTTTCAGAGGACGCAAGGCTCTCGACCTTCACCTCTCCTATGTCCGTACGGGAGTTGCAGCGATGAGACAAGACTGTAACTACCAATTGGATACCATGAAAATGGTGTAAATGTTTATTTCTTTTAAAGAAAAACAAATGCTTAATTCTGCAGGAGTTCATATTAAGGCTATGTGAGAGGTTATAGGCATAAAATCAGGGTCCAGAATTCAGTTTCCATTTAACTCAACTGAACAGTAGGCTTCAGTTCCCTTGTGTGTCATACTGTAGGGCTAATTGAAGTACCCGTCTTGTGACAATTGGAATTGTATAGTGCCTCACAATCATAACCCATAACATTCACAGCCATCTTTCTCTTTTACCACTTCACCAAATATTTCTCTTTTACCACTTCACCAAATCTTTCTCTTTTACCACTTCACCAAATCTTTCTCTTTTACCAATTCACCAAATCTTTCTCTTTTACCACTTCACCAAATCTTTCTCTTTTACCACTTCACCAAATCTTTCTCAAACATAACTTTTCTGGCCTTCCCTTCTCTCTATTTTTAACTCTCCATTTCACATCTTTTCTCTTATTGAATGAAACTATGTCTTGTCCTTACTTTTGCCAGTTCCCAAAAGCATTTGGCGATTGGTGTGTTGGCTAATTGGTTATTTGGCTAATTGGCATGTAGGCTATTTGGCGCGCCTACAGTTCAGCATTGAAGCTTAGACTTAAGCACTAACGCCAGACAGCCTAACATGATGAAATAAAAATGTCAATGTAGTCTATAGATATAAATTGCACAAGAAAGATACATTTATGGATTTATTTATGTATTGTCTTCTCTTTATTCAACCTGCCCTTCATCCATACAATATTTCATGACCCTAAACCCACCCGCCCGCGGACATAAGCATGGAGACTGCAGGTGTGTGGGGCCACAACAGCTGTTGGTTGAATGGGCTTCGGGAAAGAAAGAGAAATAGATAGACAGGTAATGTCTCTTAGCTACATCACACATGCACACAGGGATGGAGACACACACACACACACACACGCAAATGGTAAGAACACTGGGTGGACGATAAATATTTCACTGTCTGTCCCCTAGACACCAAACTAACACATTTTGGCCATTACAACATAACGACACTCATACAGTGCATTATGTCTCCCTACTCCCTGTAGACACAGTACATTATGTCTCCCTACTCCCTGTAGACACAGTACATTATGTCTCCCTACTCCCTGTAGACACAGTACATTATGTCTCCCTACTCCCTGTAGACACAGTGCATTATGACTCTCCCTACTCCCTGTAGACACAGTGCATGATGTCTCCCTACTCCCTGTAGACACAGTGCATTATGTCTCCCTACTCCCTGTAGACACAGTGCATTATGTCTCTTTACTCCCTGTAGACACAGTGCATTATGTCTCCCTACTCCTGTAGACACAGTGCATTATGTCTCCTCTACTCCCTGTAGACACAGTGCATTATGTCTCCCTACTCCCTGTAGACACAGTGCATTATGTCTCCCTACTCCCTGTAGACACAGTGCATTATGTCTCCCTACTCCCTGTAGACACAGTGCATTATGTCTCCCTACTCCCTGTAGACACAGTGCATTATGTCTCCTTTACTCCCTGTAGACACAGTGCATTATGTCTCTCACTACTCCCTGTAGACACAGTGCATTATGTCTCCTACTCCCTGTAGACACAGTGCATTATGTCTCCCTACTCCCTGTAGACACAGTGCATTATGTCTCCCTACTCCCTGTAGACACAGTGCATTATGTCTCCCTACTCCCTGTAGACACAGTGCATTATGTCTCCCTACTCCCTGTAGACACAGTGCATTATGTCTCTTACTCCCTGTAGACACAGTACATTGTCTCCCTACTCCCTGTAGACACAGTGCATTATGTCTCTATTACTCCCTGTAGACACAGTGCATTATGTCTCCCTACTCCCTGTAGACACAGTGCATTATGTCTCCCTACTCCCTGTAGACACAGTGCATTATGTCTCCCTACTCCCTGTAGACACAGTGTATGTCTCCCTACAGACAGTGCATTATGTCTCTTCCCTACCCTCTAGACACAGTGCATTATGTCCTGTAGACACAGTGCATTATGTCTCCTTAACTATTGTAGACACAGTGCATTATGTCTCCCTACTCCTGTGCATTATGTCTCCCTACTCCCTGTAGACACAGTGCATTATGTCTCCCTACTCCTGTAGTCTCTCCTACTCCCTGTAGACACAGTGCATTATGTCTCCCTACTCCCTGTAGACACAGTGCATTATGTCTCCCTACTCCCTGTAGACACAGTGCATTATGTCTCCCTACTCCTGTAGACACAGTGCATTGTCTCCTACTCCCTGTAGACACAGTGCATTATGTCTCCCTACTCCCTGTAGACACAGTGCATTATGTCTCCCTACTCCCTGTAGACACAGTGCATTATGTCTCTTATTATGTCTCCTGTAGACACAGTGCATTATGTCTCCTACTCCCTGTAGACACAGTGCATTATGTCTCACTCCCTGTAGACTCCTCCCTGTAGACACAGTGCATTATGTCTCTTCCTGTAGACACAGTCCCTGTAGACACAGTGCATTATGTCTCTCCCTACTCCCTGTAGACACAGTGCATTATGTCTCCCTACTCCCTGTAGACACAGTGCATTATGTCTCCTCCCTACTCCTCTCCCTGTAGACACAGTGCATTATGTCTCTCCCTACTCCATGTAGACACAGTGCATTATGTCCCTGTCCCTGTAGACACAGTGCATTATGTCTCCCTACTCCCTGTAGACACAGTGCATTATGTCTCCCTACTCCCTGTAGACACAGTGCATTATGTATCTTTACTCCCTGTAGACACAGTGCATTATGTCTCCCTACTCCCTGTAGACACAGTGCATTATGTATCTTTACTCCCTGTAGACACAGTGCATTGTCTCCCTACTCCCTGTTGACACAGTGCATTATGTCTCCCTACTCCATGTTGACACAGTACATTATGTCTCCCTAGTCCCTGTAGACACAGTGCATTGTCTCCCTACTCCCTGTAGACACAGTGCATTATGTCCATTTACTCCCTGTAGACACAGTGCATTATGTCTCTACTCCCTGAGACACAGTGCATTGTGTCTCCCCTACTCCCTGTAGACACAGTGCATTGTCTCCCTACTCCCTGTAGACACAGTGCATTATGTCTCCCTACTCCCTGTAGACACAGTGCATTGTCTCCCTACTCCCTGTAGACACAGTGCATTATGTCTCCCTACTCCCTGTAGACACAGTGCATTATGTCTCCCTACTCCCTGTAGACACAGTGCATTATGTCTCCCTACTCCCTGTAGACACAGTGCATTATGTCTCTCCTACTCCCTGTAGACACAGTACATTATGTCTCTACTACTCCTGTAGACACAGTGCATTATGTCTCTCCCTACTCCCTGTAGACACAGTGCATTATGTCTCCCTACTCCCTGTAGACACAGTGCATTATGTCTCTTAACTCACTGTAGACACAGTGCATTATGTCTCCCTACTCCCTGTAGACACAGTGCATTATGTCTCCCTACTCCCTGTAGACACAGTGCATTATGTCTCTTTACTCCCTGTAGACACAGTGCATTATGTCTCTACTCCCTGTAGACACAGTGCATTATGTCTCCCTACTCCCTGTAGACACAGTGCATTATGTCTCCCTACTCCCTGTAGACACAGTGCATTATGTCTCTTTACTCACTGTAGACACAGTGCATTATGTCTCCCTACTCCCTGTAGACACAGTGCATTATGTCTCCCTACTCCCTGTAGACACAGTGCATTATGTCTCCCTACTCCCTGTAGACACAGTGCATTATGTCTCCCTACTCCCTGTAGACACAGTGCATTATGTCTCCCCTGTAGACACAGTGCATTATGTCTCTCCCTGTAGACACAGTGCATTATGTCTCCCTACTCCCTGTAGACACAGTGCATTATGTCTCCCTACTCCCTGTAGACACAGTGCATTATGTCTCCCTACTCCCTGTAGACACAGTGCATTATGTCTCTTAACTCCCTGTAGACACAGTGCATTATGTCTCCCTACTCCCTGTAGACACAGTGCATTATGTCTCCCTACTCCCTGTAGACACAGTGCATTATGTCTCTCCCTACTCCCTGTAGACACAGTGCATTATGTCTCCTACTCCCTGTAGACACAGTGCATTATGTCTCCCTACTCCCTGTAGACACAGTGCATTATGTCTCCCTCCTGTAGACACAGTGCCCTGTAGACACAGTGCATTATGTCTCCTACTCCCTGTAGACACAGTGCATTATGTCTCCACAGTGCATTATGTCTCCTACTCCCTGTAGACACAGTGCATTATGTCTCCCTACTCCCTGTAGACACAGTGCATTATGTCTCCCTACTCCCTGTAGACACAGTGCATTATGTCTCCCTACTCCCTGTAGACACAGTGCATTATGTCTCACTACTCCTGTAGAACAGTGCATTATGTCTGTAGACACAGTGCATTATGTCTCCCTACTCCCTGTAGACACAGTGCATTATGTCTGCATTATGTCTCCCTACTCCCTGTAGACACAGTGCATTATGTCTCCCTACTCCCTGTAGACACAGTGCATTATGTCTCTTTCCTGTAGACACTGTAGACACAGTGCATTATGTCTCTTAACTCCCTGTAGACACAGTGCATTATGTCTCCTAACTCCCTGTAGACACAGTGCATTATGTCTCCCTACTAACTCACTGTAGACACAGTGCATTATGTCTCCCTACTCCCTGTAGACACAGTGCATTATGTCTCTTAACTCACTGTAGACACAGTGCATTATGACTGCATTATGTCTCTACTCCCTGTAGACACAGTGCATTATGTCTCCCCTGTAGACACAGTGCATTATGTCTTTACTCTCACAGTGCATTATGTCTCCCTACTCCCTGTAGACACAGTACATTGTCTCCTACTCCCTGAAAACACAGTGCATTATGTCTCCCTCTCTACAGTCCCTGTAGACACAGTGCATTATGTCTCCCTACTCCCTGTAGACACAGTGCATTATGTCTCTCCCTACTCCCATGTCTGACACAGTGCATTATGTCTCCCTACTCCCTGTAGACACAGTGCATTATGTCTCTCTCCCTGTAGACACAGTGCATTATGTCTCTCTACTCCCTGTAGACACAGTGCATTATGTCTCCCTACTCCCTGTAGACACAGTGCATTATGTCTCTCCCTACTCCCTGTTGACACAGTGCATTATGTCTCCCTACTCCCTGTAGACACAGTGCATTATGTCTCACTACTCCCTGTAGACACAGTGCATTATGTCTCTTTACTCCCTGTAGACACAGTGCATTATGTCTCTCCCTACTCCCTGTTGACACAGTGCATTATGTCTCCCTACTCCATGTTGACACAGTACATTATGTCTCCCTACTCCCTGTAGACACAGTGCATTGTCTCCCTACTCCCTGTAGACACAGTGCATTATGTCTCCTACTCCCTGTAGACACAGTGCATTATGTCTCTCCATACTCCCTGTAGAAACAGTGCATTATGTCCATTTACTCCCTGTAGACACAGTGCATTATGTCTCTACTCCCTGAGGCACAGTGCATTGTCTCCCTACTCCCTGTAGACACAGAGCATTGTCTCCCTACTCCCTGTAGACACGGTGCATTGTCTCCCTACTCCCTGTAGACACAGTGCATTATGTCTCACTGCTTCCTGTGGACACAGTGCATTATGTCTCTCTACTCCTTGTAGACACAGTGCATTATGTCTCCCTACTCCCTGAAAACACAGTGCATTATGTCTCACTGCTTCCTGTAGACACAGTGCATTATGTCTCACTGCTTCCTGTAGACACAGTGCATTATGTCTCACTGCTTCCTGTAGGCACAGTGCATTATGTCTCACTGCTTCCTGTAGACACAGTGCATTATGTCTCACTGCTTCCTGTAGACACAGTGCATTATGTCTCTCTACTCCCTGTAGAAACAGTGCATTATGTCTCCCTACTCCCTGTAGACACAGTGCATTGTCTCCCTACTCCCTGTAGACACAGTGCATTATGTCTCACTGCTTCCTGTAGACACAGTGCATTATGTCTCCCTACTCCCTGTAGACACAGTACATTATGTCTCCCTACTCCCTGTAAACACAGTGCATTATGTCTCTTCTCCCTGTAGACACAGTGTATTGTCTCCATACTCCCTGTAGACACAGTGCATTATGTCTCTTCTCCCTGTAGACACAGTACATTATGTCTCCCTACTCCCTGTTGACACTGTGCATTAAGTTCTCCCTACTACATGTTGACACAGTACATTATGTCTCACTACTCCATGTAGACACAGTGCACTATGTCCCTTTACTCCCTGTAGACACAGTGCATTATGTCTCACTACTCCATGTAGGCACAGTGCATTATGTCTCACTACTCCATGTAGACACAGTGCATTATGTCCCTTTACTCCCTGTAGACACAGTGCATTATGTCTCACTACTCCATGTATGCACAGTGCATTATGTCTCACTACTCCATGTAGGCACAGTGCATTATGTCCCTTTACTCCCTGTAGACACAGTGCATTATGTCTCTCCCTACTCCATGTTGACACAGTGCATTATGTCTCCCTACTCCATGTTGACACAGTGCATTATGTCCCTTTACTCCCTGTAGACACAGTACATTATGTCTCTTAACTCACTGTAGACACAGTGCATTATGTCTCACTACTCCCTGTAGACACAGTGCATTATGTCTCCCTACTCCCTGTAAACACAGTGCATTATGTCTCCCTACTCACTGTAGACACAGTGCATTGTCTCCCTACTCCCTGTAGGCACAGTGCATTATGTCTCCCTACTCCCTGTAGACACAGTGCATTATGTCTCTTTACTTCCTGTAGGCACAGTGCATTATGTCTCACTGCTTCCTGTGGACACAGTGCATTATGTCTCTCTACTCCCTGTAGAAACAGTGCATTATGTCTCCCTACTCCCTGTAGAAACAGTGCATTATGTCTCCCTACTCCCTGAAAACACAGTGCATTATGTCTCCCTACTCCCTGTAGACACAGTGCATTATGTCTCACTGCTTCCTGTAGACACAGTGCATTATGTCTCACTGCTTCCTGTAGACACAGTGCATTATGTCTCACTGCTTCCTGTAGGCACAGTGCATTATGTCTCACTGCTTCCTGTAGACACAGTGCATTATGTCTCACTGCTTCCTGTGGACACAGTGCATTATGTCTCTCTACTCCCTGTAGAAACAGTGCATTATGTCTCCCTACTCCCTGTAGAAACAGTGCATTGTCTCCCTACTCCCTGAAAACACAGTGCATTATGTCTCACTGCTTCCTGTAGACACAGTGCATTATGTCTCTTTACTCCCTGAAAACACAGTGAATTATGTATCCATACTCCCTGTAGACACAGTACATTATGTCTCCCTACTCCCTGTAGACACAGTGCATTATGTCTCTTCTCCCTGTAGACACAGTGCATTGTCTCCCTACTCCCTGTAGACACAGTGCATTATGTCTCTTCTCCCTGAAGACACAGTGCATTGTCTCCCTACTCCCTGTAGACACAGTGCATTATGTCTCACTGCTTCCTGTGGACACAGTGCATTATGTCTCTCTACTCCCTGTAGAAACAGTGCATTATGTCTCCCTACTCCCTGTAGAAACAGTGCATTGTCTCCCTACTCCCTGAAAACACAGTGCATTATGTCTCACTGCTTCCTGTAGACACAGTGCATTATGTCTCTTTACTCCCTGAAAACACAGTGAATTATGTCTCCATACTCCCTGTAGACACAGTACATTATGTCTCCCTACTCCCTGTAGACACAGTGCATTATGTCTCTTCTCCCTGTAGACACAGTGCATTGTCTCCCTACTCCCTGTAGACACAGTGCATTATGTCTCTTCTCCCTGTAGACACAGTGCATTGTCTCCCTACTCCCTGTAGACACAGTGCATTATGTCTCTTCTCCCTGAAGACACAGTGCATTGTCTCCCTACTCCCTGTAGACACAGTACATTATGTCTCTTAACTCACTGTAGACACAGTGCATTATGTCTCTCTACTCCCTGTAGACACAGTGCATTATGTCCCTTTACTCCCTGGAGAAACAGTGCATTATGTCTCTCTGCTCCTTGTCGACAGAGATGACGTAACTGTAGCCTAACAGAAGTATTCCTCAGAATGAATATGATGATATGGTGATGGACTGAAGGGATAATATAATCCCAACTCATATCTAACTGACCACACAGCTCCTTAGAGTTCAACCAGAGACAACATGATGATGTTAGTCCTTGTTGTGCCTCCTCACCCTTCCTGGCCTCAAATTTTATTGACACCCTCATCCACCCACTTTGATTCATTTCCATAGCCATGTCATTAGATTACACAAATGAATGTGCCATAGCTTTCCTAAATCAATCTCTTCCATTGTGGGCTTTGCTTGTGAGACATGGATCTACTGCTGATGACTGGGGTGCTTTGGTCGGTTCTGTGGCAGACAGACAGTGGCGGCCAATTACACTGTGGATTAATGTTGTTGACAGAGCACTCATTCATACAAAAGGTAATGGCTGCCCAAGCTCTCCTTCCCTAGGTCCTCAGGAGAAGATATGCTTTCTCTCTGATGGCGTGCCAAGAAAATAAATTCCATCTCTATACTGCAGGAAGAGAGGGAGAGATCACAGGTGTGAAAGAGAGGGGGCAAGAAATATAAAGGAGAGGAGAGATAAATTAGAAAGAGAGACAGGAGAAGGATGAGAGAGAGAAGAGAGAGTGAGAAGAGAGGAAAAGGAGAGAAGAAAGAGGAGAAAATATAGGAGATAGAATCGACAGTCGAGGGATGACAAAGCAATGAAAGGGTGTTATATTTCTTGTGTTTAAGAAAAAATATATCTCTAGTAGCCTATAAGACATTACATCTTCCTTAGAAACCAGTCCTTATTATTAGCCAGAGTCCTGGTTCTTCTACAGACATAGTAAGCCCTCTCCTCTCCATGTTAAATATTGTAAAGCCATACATGGCTGACAAAAGGGAGACGATTAAGGTTTCGATCCTCCTACCCCCTCCTTCGGCATGGTGTCTGAGCCTCTCTCCCTCCCACTCTCTCCTTTCCTCCCTCCAGCCCCAATGTCACCTACGTCAGCCTAGCCCTGGCTCTCTCCACCCCACCATCCATCCTCCTTCCATCCCTCTGCGCCTTAACATGCAGCTCAAGCCAGCCTACTGGCCCTACGTAATCACAGCTCACTGTCACCACAGGGGAAAGGGCAGAGCAAGAGAGGGGTGGGAGAGGAAAAGGAGGAGAGAGAGAGTGAGTGAAAGAGAAGGGTGGGAGAGAAGACAAGAAAGAGGAAGTAGGGAAAGAGAAAGAAACAGAGAGAACGGAAGGTAGAGAAAGAGGAACAGAGAGAATACAAGATGGAGAGAAAGAGGAACAGAGAGAATACAAGATGGAGAGAGAGGGAAGGAGAGAGAGAGAGAGAGACAGGTAGAGAGAGGAACAGAGAGAATACAAGATGGAGAGAAAGAGGAACAGAGAGAATACAAGATGGAGAGAGAGAAGAGAGAGAGAGAGAGAGAGAGAGAGAGAGAGAGAGAGAGAGAGAGAGAGAGAGAGAGAGAGAGAGAGAGAGAAGAGAGAGAAAGAGAGAGAGAGAGAGAGGAGAGAGAGAGAGAGAGAGAGAGAGAGAGAGAGAGAGAGAGAGAGAGAGAGAGAGAGAGAGAGAGAGAGAGAGAGAGAGAGACAGAGAGAGACAGAGAGAGACAGAGAGAGAAAGAAAGAAAAAAGAAAAAGACAAGGAAAGGCGCCAACAAGAGTGCAAAGTGCATCTCATAAAGTACAGTGTTGCTGACATCAACAGACAACTCCAGAGAGATTGCTGTGATAGGCTAAAGAAATACAGTATACCCCGTTGCCCGATAGGCTGTTGTCTGCCTGAGCCAAGGGTCCTTTCGACCCACAAGCAGCTAAAACAAACAGCTATGACAAACACAGTCTGCTGGCAGGGAAGAAAATGGACTGAAAAACAAAATGGCCACAACCTGGGACCAGATCCCAATGACGGATCATGTCATAGTAGCACATCGCAAGAAATGGATAGCAATAGAACACTCTGTGACCATTGAAATACACTACATGACCAAAAGTATGCTCGTCGAACATCTCATTCCAAAATCATGGACATTGATATAGTCCCCCCTTTGCTGCTATAACAGCCTCCACACTTCTGGGAAGGCTTCCACTAGATGTTGGAACATCGCTGCTATAACAGCCTCGACTCCTCTGGGAAGGCTTTCCACTAGATGTTGGAACATCGCTGCTATAACAGCCTCCACTCTTCTGGGAAGGCTTCCACTAGATGTTGGAACATTGCTGCTATAACAGCCTCCACTCCTCTGGGAAGGCTTTCCACTAGATGTTGGGACATTGCTGCTATAACAGCCTCCACTCCTCTGGGAAGGCTTTCCACTAGATGTTGGAAAATTGCTGCTATAACAGCCTCCACTCCTCTGGGAAGGCTCTCAACTAGATGTTGGAACATTGCTGCTATAACAGCTTCCACTCTTCTGGGAAGGCTCTCCACTAGATGTTGGACCATTGCTGCTATAACATCCTCCACTCTTCTGGGAAGGCTCTCCAGTAGATGCTGGAACATTGCTGCTATAACAGCCTACACTCTTCTGGGAAGGCTTTCCACTAGATGTTGGAACATTGCTGCTATAACAGCCTCCACTCTTCTGGGAAGGCTCTCTACTAGATGTTGGAACATTGCTGTGGGGAATTGCTTCCGTTCAGCCACAAGATCATTTGTGAGGTTGAGTAATGATATGGGTGATTAGTCTTGGCTCGCAGTCTGTGTTCCAATTCATCCTAAAGTTGTTCGATGGGGTTGAAGTCAGGGCTCATCATACAGGTCCATTTATGTATGGGCCTGTATGATGAAACAGGAAAGGGCCTTCCCCTAACTGTTGCCACAAAGTTGGAAGCACAGAATCATCTAGAATCTCATTGTATGCTGTAGAGTTAAGATTTCCTTTCACTGGAAATAAGGGACCTAGCCCGAACCATGAAAAACTGCCTCCTCCACCAAACAATAGAGTTCAGTAAGGCCATTCTACAGCCAATGTTTGCCTATGGAGACAGCATAGCTGTGTGCTCAATTGTATACACCTGTCAGCAATGGGTGTGGCTGAAAGAGCCAAATCCACTCATTTGAAGGGATGTCCACATACTTTTGTATGTATAGTGTACATTGAAATGGGCACACACACACACACACAGTCCCAACTTTCAAAAATCCCCTGCATCTCATTTTAAAATTATAAATTCTTCTCCATCTCCAACTGAAATGCATACTGATACACTTACACATAGTTGTACACACATTCTAGACACCCCAGACGTAACTCTGTAAAAGCTACATTTCATTTTAATTCCTGAAGCCACCTCTAGCACCCAGTCTGTTCATTTTTTTACAACCCATATTGTAATTTAGAAAGACTCTCTTTCCCTCTCTCGCTCGGCTACTAACTAGCCATGCTCTCCAATAGCTTATCTTGTCACGGCCCTCAATTGCAGATAGTAAATGATGCTATGAATTTTATGTAGGCCTATAAACAGGACCTTTAAATTGGCAAGCTGTTTCTCCCTCTACTGTTGAATGATGATTGGGAGGCTAGGACGCTTTTACATTTTACACCCAGCACTGAGACTTGCAATGTGATACTTGCTTGAGCTTGTAAACACACACGCACATGCACACACATGCACACGCACACGCACACACACACACAGACGGACATGACACATGCACAGACACAGACAAACAGACATGCGCACACACAGACACACACACACAGACGGACATGACACATGCAAAGACATAGACAAACAGACACGCGCACACAACCATACGCAGACAGACAGACAGACAGATGGGAAGGAAGGAGATTCCTTTGCTGTATATATTTAAAATAAAATAAAATAAAAATGTATTGGTCACATACACATGGTTGGCATATGTTAATGCGAGTGTAGCGAAATGCTTGTGCTTCTATTTCCAACAGTGCAGTAATATATTCCTCTGTTTCCTCATATCATCTTCCGCTAGCGCATTACTTCCTCCAACTCTGCCCAAGCCAGTCAATAGTGTTTAGAGAACGTATGTTGTAAAAGGGAAGCTTCCGAGTGGCGCAGTAGTCTAAGGGACTGCATCTCAGGCCGAGAGGTGTCACTACAGACCCTGGTTTGATCCTGGGCAGTATCACAACCAGCCGTGGTCAGCAGTCCCATAGGGTGGTGCACAACTGGCCTAGTTTCATCCGGGTTAGGGGATAGTTTGTCCGGGGTAGGGAAAAGTTTGGCCGGGGTAGGGCGTAGTTTGGCCGGGGTAGGGCGTAGTTTGGCCGGGGTAGGCCATCATTGCAAAAAAATGGAGATGCAATCTGATACTTGCTCTGGCTTCTGGTGAAGTGTTTTTTGGTTTGGTCCATGTATATGGCTGTTAGTTTCTGTGTCTGATGTTGGTGTAAAGCTCCAGAACGGCTCATAGGCCGAACAAAATGACTCCAATGAATAAAGAGTGACTGGGATTTATGAATAAATTAGAGCAGACAGGCAGGCTGCAAGGAGGGAGCAATTGATGGATAGATGGATAGATGGATGGATGGATGGATAGGTAGGTGGGTGGGTTGGGCGAGCGGACGGACGGACAGACAGATTGACGGACAGATAGATGAACCCTCGCCAATGGAAGGTAGGGAGCTGATTTGCACTTTGAATCCTACAAATCCCTTCTGTCTCTCTCGGTCTGTCTGTCAGCTGATGGGAGGGGAACGTGCTGTGTCAGCATGATGCTGAAGGGGAGGAAAAGGGGAGTAAGAGCAGAGGGGAGAGAAGAGGGGGTTGTTTACGCCTGTTCACCCTGAGCCTTCTCCTCCACCTCCTCTTCCTCTAGCCTTCTCTCTCCTTCCTTTTCCTCCTCTGTCTCGGCCCTGTCTCTCAGAGTGAGACAGTTAGTTCCACTGTATGTCACAGCAGCAACCAGCCCCATCAGACAGCCACTCAACTGTAGCAACCACATAGTCACAGTCACTCTGATTCTTACTGCAAATACTCCAACACCTACCAACTTTAACACACCATCCTCTAACTGCCTAAACACTCTGTTGCTACCTCTGTCCTGGATCCAGTGTGGCTCAGTTAGTAGAGTATGGCGCTTGCAATGTCCTGGTTTATGAGTTCGATTCTTATTGGGGACCAGTATGAAAATGTAGGCACTTGCTACTGTGAATTGATCTGGATAAGAGTGTCTGCTAAATTATGTGAATGCAAAATACACACTTATACAATCAAGCTGTGACTAATGTCACTTCAGTACATCTGTTTCCTGTGCTTGGCACAGTTGATACTGAAGCCATGCACTCCAACACACCTTACCACAGCTCAAACAGCAGTTAGCTAGGTAAGAGACAGACAACATAGGCCTAACTCTACTCAGACAAATAACGGCACAGTAAATGTTCCCCGGGCACCGAAGACGTGGATGTCGATATCCCCCTTTCCTAAATACAATGCAGTTATGAGCTAGGTAACACTATCACTGTATTTCACCAGGCAGAAAGTTGTTGATGGTTAATGGAAGAATAGCAGAAGATCTCAACTCATTTGGAAGGAGGGAAAAGTCAATCATTATATGATACTGAGAAATGGTTTAGGAAGCTAGAGGCAATTAAAACCAGGATGGTAGTAGTGTGCGGGGGTGGGGGGGTTAAGTGTGTGTGTGTGTGTGTTCAGCTAATGCACTACTAATAGGCTAGTTCATGAAATCTCAGACCTTGCCGCTCTACTGTAGGAATGTGATTAGATTAGTAAAGGACTAATTAAAACTGCTCTTAGTACTCAACATCACCTGTGATGTTGAGAGAGAGAAATGCCCTTGACAAAAAAAAGAAATGGGGCCTTTCTCTCATTTTAGTTGAAACATTTAGGTTGTCCTTTGCAGTTTTAGATTATATTGACCTAAAACCAGACCAAGTTCATCTCACTGGTTGAAAGAATCTCATTAAATTGGTATGTTCACATTATGTTTTCCTACATAACCTCACTAAGATCTGAACACCATTTCTCTCACTTTTGTTTCTAGCCGACTAGGTAAATATCTGTCTGTGCCCACGTGCCCTTGAGCAAGGCACTTAACTCTAATCACTCCTATAAGTTGCTCTGGATAAGAGCGTCTGCTAAATTACAAAAATATCAAATGTATCGCTTTTGTCACCCACACTGTACTCCTGTATTACCACTGGAGAGTTGTTCGAGCATTGGGAGGGGCAGGAAAATGCTAACTAATAGCAGAGTTACAGCTATGGAGGAGGACAGACATTTTGAAGCCACAAGGACGGCTAATAAACAAATGAATGAATGCAGCCAGGAGGGCACCGTGTTCAAGGGGAAAGTGTGCATGTGCATGTGTGTGTTCTGTGTTGAAGGGGAATGGGGATGGGGAATGGGTGGGAGCTTAATGAGTGGTTTAACATCAGGAGACAGAGCTGCAGGGCAACAACACAGCGAAGGAGCATCAGCCCTGTCGCAACCTAACCTGGCTAGGGCTGTTTACTGCTACATCACCTGGGCTATTTAAGAATGTGTGTGGGTGTGTGTATGGGGGGGTGTATAGCCTAGTTGAGGTGTCTGTTGTATGGCTGTCTGCTTGGCTGTGTGGAGGAGAGGAGGAGAAGAGGAGTCAGTCTTTAGGTTGCTGGTACATGGATCTGACATGGCCCCTCAGGCATCTCAGAGGAGGAG